>NC_056728.1:462187673-462410173 GCF_019279795.1 Protopterus annectens | reverse complement strand
CTGAGCACCATTGAACCAAATGAAGCTCTTCCTCTAGAGGCCAAAAGCTATTTGTAATGAGTGATGAAAGTATGAGGTCTAGCCCAAGTTGCAGCTGCACAGATGTCATTTAGAGAAGCCCTAGCATGAAAGACAGCATAGGTTGCTACTGACCTTGTAGAATGGGCCGTTACAGTTCGAGTTAAAGGGATGTTGTGCTTTTTGTAAATAAATGTTACAAGTCTTTGAACCATTTAGCCAATGTGACCTTAGAAACAGGACATCCTAATCTAGGTCCAGAAAAGGCCAGAAATAACTGATCTGATTTGCGAGAAGGTCTCGTTCTGTCCAAATAAAAAATGGATTTGTCTGTGAATGTCTAGGGTATGTAGGCAATACTCTTCTCTGTTTGAATGATTGGGGAAGAAAACTGGCAGGTCAATTGTTTGGTTTATAGACAGTTCAGAAATCAGTTTAGACAGACAGGATGGATTAGTTCTCAGTGATACTCTATCTTTATGAAAAAACAAATAGGGGCATTTGATGCACAAGGCCTGGAGTTCAGAAATACATTTGGCAGAAGTAATGGTGACCAGAAACAAAGTCTTCCATGATAGAAACTTGAGGTCGTAAGAGGATGCTGGTTCAAATGGAGGCACTGTCAGGGTTTGTAACACTAATGACAGGTCCCAAGGCTGTGTTGTTTCTCTAAATGGGGTTTTCAAGTGAATCATACCTTTTAAGAAAGTTTTGTATGACTTTTGTGACATAAGTGAGGAATCTTGGCAACCGTTGTGAAAATTAGATATAGCAGCCAAGTGAACTCGAATGGTAGAAGCTGATAGTCCAGATTGAAAAAGATTTGAGAGGTATTCCAATACTACAGAAAACAGGAGCTGAGAAAGGATCCATATGTTTTTTTTAACCATATGGTAAATCTATTTCACTTGCTAAGGTATGTTAGTCTGGTGGAAGATTTATGAGAGGCAATAAATATGTCACTCACCGGGAAGAAAGGTCATGCTGCCTGGCAATCACAGGAAATGAAGGAGCCAAGCTGTGAGCTTCAGGCTGATCAAGTTGGGGTGAATCAGGTTCTGAGGGAGAGAGATCAACTCTGGTGTTGGATTGAGAATCCACAGTCGATCTGGCAGGTGAGGCCATAGAAAAGGAAACCAGATTTGTCGAGGCAATATGGTGCAATGAGGATTATTTTGCTCTTCAACTGGTGGGCTTTCTTCAGAAATTGGGGAATGAGGGGGAGAGGAGGAAATGCATAAAGTAGACCCGAGGGCCAATCATGGACTAGAGCGTCCCTGGGTGACTGTCCCTGAGGGGGGATCAGGGCAAGGCAGTTGCTGCATTTGTGGTTGGTTGGAGAAGCAAAGAAGTTGCAGCAAGGATAGCCCCAGCAGTTGAAAATCTCCGCCGCCATTAGAGGATTGAGGGACTACTCATGAGGTTGGAGAATGCACCTGTCTGCTATCACATTGGAGCTCCCGGGAATGTGCATTGCTATCAGAAAGTGGTTGGTAGCTATCGCCCATTGCCATATCCTCATGGCCTCCTGACATAGTGGGTATGATTTGGTTCCTCCTTGTTTGTTGATGCACCAGACTACTGACATGTTGTCTGACTGTATTGCAATAGTCCTTGATGGAAGGATGGAGTGGAATGTTTGCAATGCTAGAAGCACCGCCTTCAGTTCTAGGACATTGATATGCAGATGGGCCTATAGTTCTGACCAAGTGCCTTGTACTGTCTTTCCCTGAAACAGCCCCCCCACACCATCAGGTAGGCATCTGTGGTCACTGTAGCCTTGAGCTGTTGGGGGTGAAGGGATGAGACCACTGTAGAGAGTTCTGTGACATCCACCAGATTAAATCCTGTTAGCACCTTTGAGTTACATAGGTTCATAGGTTCATAGGTTCATACTGTCGAGCAGTGACACTGAGGTAATCCCATCCATTGGACAGCATAGGAGTCTTTGGGTGATGAATTGACAGGCTTTGAGTCTGACAATCAATGGCTTTGGTGACTGGTGAAGTGGTACCACAGTTGCAGTGCACATGAATTTTGAATGACAGAGGATATTGTAATGGGTACCACTGGGTGAGCAGTAGCCACTGGAGGATTCCCATATGAAGTCTTGCAAGGAGAACAATGGTAATAAAGGCTACCATCGACCCCAGCAGCTGAAGAACAGAGTGAGCTGTGGATTTTTCTTGAGAAAGAATCGGTATCAATTGTTGTTTTATCCTTTGAATTCTGTGGTCGGGGAGAGATGCTGTGCAATTTCTTGTGTCTAGAAAAACCCAGCTAAACTCTAAAGATTGAGAAGGGGTAAGATTAGACTTCTGCCAGTTTATAGAAATGCCTAGGCTTTGTGCTGTGTGAAGAGAGTATGCCAGGACTTCTTCCAGTAGACGCCTGGGGGGGGGGTGATAATGAGCCAGTCATCTAGCTATGGAAACACCTGGAATCCTTGAAGTCGTAGGTGGGCTGTGATGACTGCCATGCACTTAGTGAACACTCTGGGGGCTGTAGAGAGTTCAATGGGCAGTCCTCAAAACTGGTAATGACTGATCCCCACAGAAGTGAAGAAATCTTCTCGATGGTTGTCCACTTTTATGTGGTAAAACACACCTTGAAGATCTATAGAGTACATCCAGTCATCTTTTTCCAACAGTTAAAGGATAGGCTGTACTGTGACTATCCAGAATTTCTGTAATTTTAAAAATTTGTCTAACAGGCTGAGATCCAGAATTGGTCTCCAGTCACCGGTCTTTTTTGGCACTAAAAAGAGTCTTGAGTAGAATCCAGATCCTATCTGGTCTGGGGGGACTATTTGGATGACTCTTTTTTGTAGCAGCTTTGATATCTGTAGTGCTGCTTTTTCCCTTTGACTGGAGTAAGTTTCTGAGGGGGACAGGACAAAGACTGAAGGGGATGTGATAGCCTCTGGTGATTCTCCATTGTACCCAAGAATCTGTGGTTATGATTTGCCAGGCAGGAGGGTGCAAGGAGAAATGACCCCCAACTGCTTCCAGAGGTAAACAGCTGGGCCACCCTTCTGGAGCACTGGTAGGGGTGACCAGAGAATGAATCCAGGAACCCTGGTTTTGCAGACCTCCCCTGCCCTGAAAGGGGTGTCTTCCATTGGAGTTTCCCCCTTTGCCTCTGGGGGAGAACTCAGCACGTGCATCATGGAAAGGGCCCTGTGATTTCTTATGCCACATCTTTCCAATACTCTGATTTCTGGAACAGAATCTCTGAGGGGAGGAGAAATGGGCACCAATGTCAGATAGGGTCTTACCATCTTGTTCGCATCTAGCCAGTATGTCTTTTACTTTGGGTCCAAACAAAGAAGAGGCTTCAATGGGAACATTCAGGAAGGAAGCCTTAAAGGGGTCCACAAAATCACAAAGGAGCATCCAGGCATGCCTGCACCCGCCACTCTAGCTGCTCCTTCAGTGGTGTGAGAAATCAGGTGCATGGAGGAGTTGAAAACTGATTCAAAGGTGGCTAACTGTGAGGCCACTTTGTCACGGACCTCATCAGAGACGTTCCAGCCAAGGTTTCTGAGAGCTCAGTTATTAAGTCCCTTTAAAGAATGGTGAAATGTGCCAAAAAGTTCAAGGACCCAACTGCAAAGGTCGATGCTTCCCTAATCTATCCACGGCCCGGGACTCCTTGTTGGGTGAATGGACAGTCTGGCTCTGTTCTGCCAGTTCCTTTTTAGTTGTAACCACCACCACCATGGCATCTACTGGGAGACCTTTATACCAGTGGGGATCACTCTCAGGGGAAGATAAGATTTTATCCAGCCTCTGGAGAATAGCTTCAGTGGTGCCAGGAGCCTTCCATTCATGCTGCACGATGAGCTGGATGAGCTCGTCGGCATGTGGAGTAACCCAGGAGGTAGGGGGCCAGGCACGGAAAGCCTGCAGGAACACATACTCCTCTGAGGAAGGGTTAGAGGACTTCCAATCACCTCTCTGTTTCAGGATATCAAGGATGTCACCAAAGGACACCTCATCAGAGGGTGACCATGGGGACTCTTCCCCATCATCAAAATCTGTGTCTTCCATCAAGGACTCTTCTGGGGAGTCCACATGCTTCCTCTTGCACGTGCTCTTGTGATGTACTTCCTCAGAGGGAGGTTCTGGAGAAGAAAACGTAGAGGGGGTTTCCTGTGGGAGGGTGTACTGAGACTCCCATGCCCGGTATTCACCAGGAATGGCTTGCGTCAACTGCGGCCCAGAGGAGGAGATAGATTCTGACAGTATAGACATGCCTACTGAGGCAAGGTAGTCCTGAAGGGGATTCTGGTCTTTCCAAAAAGGAGCTGTATTAGCCACCCAAGAAAGGATCTCTTGAGGATGAATACTTGGTCCTAGCTTGAATGAATGAGGTCTGCACCAAAAATAATGGTGCTGTAGCGGTAATGTGTACCAACATCTCTGGTGCCGATTAGGTCTGCACCATCAGAAATGGTACCGAAGGTGTCTGCCCAAGAACACGGTCATCGGTGCCAAGGAGGTTGTCTGCACCAAAAGGGTCAATGCCAAAGGCATCTGCACTGAGGTCGGTGCTGAAAATGTCTGCACCGGTAAAACCACCAGTGCCGAAGAGGTCTGAACTGGAAAAGAACATCAGTTCCAAAAGGGTCTGCACCAAGGCTGGTGCCGAAGGGGTCTGCACCATGGTCGGTGCCGAAAAAAGGTCTACACCATGATACATGCCAAAGAGGTCTGCACCATGATAGGTGCCAAAGAGGTTTGCACCAATTCCAGAGATGGTGCTGAATATGTCTATGCTGAGGACTTTGGTGCCGAAGGGGTCCATACCGAGTGCTTCGGAGTCGAAAAAGGTGTGGATGTCCTAATCAGAGATAAAGTCAATTCCAATGGTTCTGTCAGTTTCAACTTTTTGAGTCTTGGTTCCTGGTCTCCAGTGGGAGACGATGGAAGAGACCTCAAGGACGTCTCAGCATGACATTGTTTTGTTTTTTTTTTTTTTTTTTTGTGGAGCTCTGAAGGAGGCGATGAAACCTCCTGCCCAGAGATAGCCTCACTGAAGGAAGTTTTTAGGAGGCCTTTTAAAAATAACTTATTTTTCCTCTCATTCAAGGTACGATTAGAAAAATTCTTACATGCCCCACACAGAGGGTCAACAGTGAGGTGAGATACACCCAAAGAGTATACACACAATCATGTGCATCTGAAAGTGCTAATTTATGGCTGCAGTCTAAACACCTTTTAAAACCAGGACTTCCTTTTGTCAGACATTGTTATTCAAAGAAGAAGGAAAGAAAAAGAAATTACCAACAATGGTATGAGAGAGGCTACCCAAGAGGGTAAAGAAGAAGAGATTACCAGCGATGGTAACAAGGTTACCTTAAAAAGGTAAGAAATATTTCAAAATACTTTAAAATAATGTGATAGGGTAAGATAAAGACTTAGCTATTAATAAAACTTGGTAAATTGTTGAAATATCTGATAAAATATCGAACAAATATACTTAGCTCAAGAGAAGTGGCTTGACACGGCTGTTAGGCAATGTGGCAAATGAGATCTGAGGTAACAGGGAGAGGGGCATGCTGGGTAACTTCTTAGCTCGAGAGTTTTTGGCTGACGCAAGCTTGGCATATGGCCGGCTCGGTTCCGAGGATGGAACCGATAACCCATCGGTAATGAATGAACGAAGATTAACAACATCAGATTTAAACTTAATAAGGCATTACTATGTCTAGGCAATCCAGATCCTGAATCCTAGCCCAAAAGAATCATTTCCTTAGTTGCAGCCATTTGATGACTGAGTATTTCTTATAGAGTACTCTGTGGAGAATTTTTTAAATCTGCCAACTCATTACACTTCCACAAAAAAATGTTTCTACTTACCCAGCATTTGCTATCTGCCTGAGGAAAAGTTATTTAAAGTCTGCTTGGGGTATAAAAATACCTATGCAAACACTTCCAAGCTAAGATTCTTAAACTTCTGGAGTTGGTTGCATACTTGGAAGCCATATGTATGTCTTCCCACTGTTTTCTTGTAAATTGCTTTTCCAGTCTTTCTTCCCGATTTTTTTTCTAACCTCCTCAGATTAATTCTTATAGTTATGGAACATTTTATATGCTCTACTAATTAACCTTTTTTAACAGCTGCATCTGTTCGAAATTCAACAAAAAACCTCCACCAAAGCAGATCTTTCACTTAAAATTCTCCTATCCCTTTCTCTTTGCCTGTACTCTGAGATCAAGCCCTGGTAGGAAAGGCAGTCTCTAGCCTGAAATATAAAAGTCTTCTTTGCCTCATCCCACTTTATTATCTTTCCTGCTTGAGTTACCTGCTCCCTTTGCCAGGTTTCAGTTCCAGTAAATCCCAGCCCCCTCTTGTCTATTTTCTGTACCCCTACTTGCAGACATCCCTATTGGCAGTATCTCCTTTCTCCATTCTCATGTGGCTTAGTTCTTAGAATACTTTCTGCTACTATACATCACTCTGTGATTATATTCTAACTGATATAAATTTAGGAAAACTGAGGATTTTGTATCTATTATGATGAGAAAGTGTACATGGTATGTATTCAATAAAATTCTTATCACTTTTATTGTGCTTTCTAGTCACTCAGGAAGATTACATTAAGTATACATGTAGTCTAAACTTTGTGGTAACTGTGACACCCTGCCACTAGTCCAGTAATCAAGGAGCCTCAGTCCTCACCACTAGCACCAGTGGGGGACATACATTGGGAGGATGACAGGTACACACACAGTATCTCCAGATGTAGCTCTCTGCATCAAGTGCAATTTCCCTTAAGAGCACATAGAGACCACAATCAGTCCGAGGCTAGTTTCTCCCTCTTTCCCCAGATCCCCAATAAGACCCCCTACTGGCACAGGTATAGAGTTGAGATCTCAGCTGCGTGGCCAAGCCAAGACCTCCAACACTCTCTCTGTCCAACCAGTGCTTCACATCCCTGCCCAAGTAGCTGACACACACACTCCTGGAGATTTGTTTTACACACACACACCTAGGAAAGGCTGGTACAGGTTTACTAGCTATGCCCCCTTCTGCCCAGACTATAAGTTAGTTATTACTGCCACCAGCCACCTCTTTATCAGCTACTTTAAGGCCCTTAACAAAGGGTGTCCAATTTTACTGTGTAATGTCACTATCAATACAAATGACAGTTTGACCAAGAGTAAGGCTATTAGGAGTGGCCTACACAGAGTCACCACATAAATATGCAAGTACCCTCAGAACATAAATATGTCTCTACACAGATCAGTCGCAATAAAATATTTAAATATATTTAATAATAAATAATAAAAGAACGGGCGGCCACGGTGGTGCAGTGGTTAGCATTGCCGCCTCACAGCAAGAGGTTCTCCGGTTCGATCCTCGGCTGGGGTGCCTTCTGGAGTCTGCATGTCCTCCCTGTGGTGTCGGTGCTCGGTTTCCCCCCACAGCCCAAAGACATGCTGCAGGTGGATTGGATACTCTAAATTGGCCCTAGGTGTGCGTGTGAGTGTGCCTTCTGTGGAAGGTTGGGCTGGCTGGCAACCGAACACCGTAAAACTCCACTGCCATTCAATGTGCGGACAAGGTGATCCGCTGTGGCGACCCCTAACTGGGAAAAGCCGAAAGAAGAAGAAGAAGAAGAAGAATAAATAATAAAAGAACAAGAAAATACTCAGTATATACTTACAGTTACATCAGAGTTCAAAATCACAGGAAATATTTAAAACACATTGCAGGACATTCTCAAATAAATAAAGAAAAACATCTAAGCTAAGCTTTGCTATATTCCTGACTGTATCTAAGAGAATTAATGTACCCTAATAACTTACTTCAGAGCAAGCAAGGCAGATGTGGTGAGTGGATCTTGATGTTGTCAGGTCAAAGACAAAATACAGAATACTGTCTCTCAGTAAGAGACTTCACAAATTAATATCTCAAATATTGCTGCTGGGATAGCTTGCAGAATTATATAATTTCTTGTCATCTGACTCTATTCCAAGTAAAACCCCCACTGATGCAGCTGGTAGCATTTAGCAGCTACATGTGAAATACATAGACAAAGTATTTTCTTAGATCTAAGGCAAATCCTGGAAGACATAAAGCAATTAAACACTTCCAAGACTGTACAGAAAACTTCCAGTTCTAGACATTGTTTCTGTTACTGCACTGAAACTGAAATATAACATCCTTTTATTACATGGCTATAAGGTAATTTAATTTCAGCTATTTTCCTGAAGTTAACCTCTTGTGTTCTAGTTTCCATTGTTAAACTATATACATGTAAACAGTTACAACAGCACAGGTATATTTATGTTCTAATCCAGTAGGGCATGCTGTGGTTACATCTTTAAACAGCACTTTGTAAAATACCTTTTCAGCACACATCTGTATAAACCATCTTATATGACATACAGTTCTAATACATTTCTAACACAACCATATTAATCATGTTGATATTCACAAATGACATATAATTATTTACAAAATTCCATATAGCTGTGCTGGCAGCATCTCTTTTTGTGACAGTAACCTGTATGAATCCCTGTCAATATGTAAAGCTGCAAAATTATCATCAGGAAAACTAAAATTAGGAAGAAGAAGGTGTGCATCATGTCTGTGTTGTCTGTACACTCAGAATGGTGTACACTTAGTGTAGGCTTTATTGAATGTGGCCCAGTGTGTCCACACTGGCATATCTAACAAATAACTTTGAGTTTGCATTTTCTGTGTGTCAGCTGTAAAAAGTGTTTTATACATAGTTTGAGAGGTGGTTCTGTTTGAATAGTAAGCTGTGGTGGTTGTGAAATAGTTTGGGGAGACAGATGAACCTATTGTCCTAATATAATTTTGCATAATATGAAATGGAAGGCACATGGCAGCTAAAGAGGTCACTTAACTAAAGGGAAAAATATTAAAATAAATCTTTTGTCCCTTCTCCTGGTACTGCATGATGATTTGTGAAGTGTGTGTGTGTGTGTGTGTGTGTGTGTGTGTGTGTGTGTGTGTGTGTGTGTACCCACATTGTGCAGCTGACAAAGCAGCCCCTGACAGAACTACATTTGAATTTTTCACCTATCAGTTAGTCCCTGGTTGGGAGAAACAAACTATTATCTGAACATACAGTAGCAGAGCTCAGCTAAAAGATGGCATTGTCATCAGAAATTGATAAACAAGCCCATTTTATGGCCCATTAAAATAAATGAATAAGCCTACCACATGAAAGAGCAGGTAAAATAGCTTAGTTTAGCTCACACTGTGTATGAAGAATGGCTGAAGAGATTGTATGCATATTCAAAGACAAAATGTTACATTGCTGAAAACTAAACAGAATACATAGGGCAGTGTGTAAGTTAGGTACATTTACCATTGTTATCACAGTTTAGAGATTTTAAAAAATATATCAACGGAGCAGTAGGGAGCCACTTGGTGACTGGTGCAGAGTCTGAAGTTACAGTAGACACAGGGAAAGGCTACAGACCTGACTATAGCATTTACAGGAAGACAGTGCTCTGTAAAGGATCTGAAAAGGGTAGGGGCTTTTCATTTAGGGTCAAGCCAGTGGACTTACTATATATTAACATTGTTAAAGTAGCAAAACTTGCTATTGTTACTAAAATGAAGCTGTGGCAGGAAGCCCCATTGGGATAGAAATGTGACTGCTAGTAGACATTCCCCTTTTAAAGTTTCCCCTGTTTGGTTTTGCAGTTCTTAACAGTTGATTGGTTCGTTTGGCCCAATTTAATAGGATAATCTTCTTTACTCATCTAATCAATGAACCTGCAAGAAGCAACCTTAGATCACACTTTCCTTCTTTGCTGGATATGGTGATAATTAGGTCTTCTCATTTATGCAGCAGTCCTTTCCAATTCAGGAAGTGATAACTGCTCTGCTATTCCTATTGATAATTCAAAAGACCAGTGTATGTTCCCCTTTATTTCCAAAGTAGATCCCTTCCTTAGAGTATGAAATGTGACTTTCTGTTTGAACTCATAGATGTGCATTGGTCTCCTTTTATTCCATCACAAAAATCACATTTTTGGCTATAGCATCCTTCTCAGATTATTTAGCCCAATATGGGACTGACTTTCACTTCAGCATGAGAATATTTCATGGGAATGAATGTCTGTGTATCTCCTCAACTAACAAAACTCAATTAAAGTAAAGAGACCACGCATGAAAAGTATGAATAAAAAAGAATTGCAATCATCTGATGACCTATCAAAAGCTCTTCCCCATAATAAGAGAGTGCAGAATAGTATCTAAGGTTGTCAAAGCAGCCTATTTTAGAGAAAATAATTCCTCTTAGGAAGACCAGTGAACTTCTTATGGAGTGCTATCACGGATGGTGCTGGAGTCATTTCCAGTAATCTTCCTCCACATAGTGCCAGTATTGATGATTCCTTTGTCAGTCAGAACAAAATCATATCTTAGATGTCCAAACAGTCATCCCATTCAGTCTGCAACTCCTCTGCCATCCTTCATCCTTGTCTCAGTAATATCGTCTATGATAACCCCAACTTTGATTTATCAGGAATTTTTCCATTTTTTGCCCTCTCTGCAGCTGACCATCTGTTGCTCCCTGGTCCTCTCTTCATGCTGGTCTAGCAGACCCATGTTAGCCTTCCGTGGGCTAACTGTGACCATCATCCTGAGCCCGTAAGGACACTGAGTAGCCAGGGAAGCATCATATTCCTGCCTGTGAGTGTTTTTCTTGTGCATTAATTTCCATTCCTTGCCCATGCTCATTCCAGCCCAGGAGCTGACATGCAATAGATTCTATGCCATTTCAGCCACACCTCTGCATAACCTGAAACAGACTATGGCCTCTCTACAGTCAACATTCCACGTGTGTCCCCGCATCTACCAGGGATAGGTTCATAGGCTCATAGGTAAGTACTAGGCAATCAGTCTGCTGACCACTACAAGCCTAGCCAAAAACCCATATTTAAATGTTCCCTTCAGCCTCAAGGAAGACAAGACAGAATTGACTGGATGAGACTTTGAAGCTGCTCATCCAGTTATCTAGGTTAATCTTGAAGATGGCAAGGACGCTACTCTGCTTGATATGTAGTGGAAGTTTGTTTCAAAGGTGGGAAATACACTGTGATATGAGTCTCAGCCAGTGTAATTTATTTACCTGTTGCTGAAGGTTTAGTTTCTTTAACTAGGTATTTGAGGTACCATTTGCTCTGCAAAGGAATAAGACGTCAGAGTGGGTCGGATCTTTCATGGGTCAAAAGGCTAGATACAGTCCGCCACAGTAGAGTGTATGAGAGGCTGAGTACAGAATCAGAAGGCTGCCAGTCTCTTATGACAGCTAAAATTCTTGGCTACTGATCTTTCTAGTTATGAAGCTGTGAGGTCTGTCGAGTTGAATGATATGTTTAGACAAATGAATACCAAAAGGTGTATTAGATTAAATAATGGGTCTGATGAGATACAAGTAAAAAGAATTTAAAAGTTCTACGGATCTGGAGGAAATGCCTTTAGAAATTAGATGAAACAGCTAGGCTTTCTGAACTGCTGTGGAGACATTATGGTCAAGCAATACCACAAAAATTACCTAGATCTCTTTCAACAGTGTCTGATTGGAGGAGTAGGTCATCTATATGGCATGTGAAAATGTTTTGTTTACTAAAATGAGCTCTACTACATTGTTTCACATTGAATTTGAAACCATTGTTCTTGCACCAGTTGTTAACAAGGTCTAACCTATATTTCAGCATGTGTACATCAGTGGAATACTGACTAATAGCACCCAATTTGCAGTCACTACAAACTTAGATAACCACAGCCCAGGAGTGCTGGCCCAAAAGATTGATAAATAGATGTCAAATAGGAGTGGCCCAATACTGAGTCCTGTGGTACTTGATCAATAACTTTTTTGTTTTCAGACTTAGCACTCATGACTCTACTACATGGGTTTTGTCAGATAACCAGCTAGCTATCCACAGCACAACATAAGGATTTATATTCAGACTTACAAGTCTGCTAATCATCTTTGCATGGAGGATAGTATCAAATGCCTCAGGAAGGTCAATATATGCTGTATGTACTGCATAACCACTATCCACTACTTGTGTAACTTTTTCAAAAAAAGTAATGAGTTCTAAGAGGCAGAGCCTATCTTTGACAAAGCTGAGCTGATGAGGGTCCAAGGTTAACAGATTTTCAATGTCCAGCTTAATGATGCCTCAGATAATATGCTCCATAGCTTTACATACAAGGCTAATGAGACTAATGAGTCTGTAGTTAGCAGTGTCCATTGTTCAACACTACAATGGCTATTGTCTTGGCTTCAGGTTTGTAACCAGTGAATAAGTTTAGATGAAAGAGATTAAGTAGGATTTAGAGAAGCAGACCAGTTGGCATAATGTTTAAGGTCTTTGCCTCCCATACACATGGTACAAGGCTTGATCCCAACCTCAGTCCAATGCCTGCTTGGAGTTTGTATGTTTTCTTTATGTCTTTGAGGGGTTCAACCCTTTTCTGAAAAACATGCTGAGTGCTTCAATCTCAAACTCACCAATGAATGGAGCATTTTCTATGGGGAAGAGTTGTATAGACCAAACACTTTGGGCATCTACTGTGGTGTGCAGTACCTCAATACAGGATTACATAGATCACAGACTGCACACCATGGCAGGGCTAGCCACATGATGGTGTAAAATATGCCTCTATGTGATTTGGACATGTTGACTAATGTTACCAGTGATAAGTGGATTGAGGACCTGACATATGTCAGGGACCCATGCTAACAGGGGAAGGATTGGCTGGAGTGTGCCCATCAATAAGCTACTGGCTGGCCAGTGTCCAGTTGCTTGGCCTGGGTTACCAGAGATAGATTTGTTGAGTGAAAGCTGGGCATAAAACCAATCAACCTGCCAAACAAGAATTAAGGATTACTACACTCATTCTAGGTTCACTGACAGGATGAAATTTGGAAGTGGATGACACAATGGTATGGAGGACACTGGATATCCTCTGTATCCAACAGACAATATGGAAGGGCTGTGCAGCAAAGCCACTTGGCTTGGGATCCAGAGCCTACTACTCAGGAGGAGGACATGCTAGAAATGATGTGGGAATTGTGGTGAGAGAGGAAAGCAGTGAGGGATGCAGACTTATAGCAATCAGACTCCAGTGTAATGATAAGGCAGTATTCATAATCTTAGCCTATATCCCACGGCAGAGTTGTGATAGTGAAGAAAATAGTGCATTCATATAGCATTTTCTGGATCTGCTAGATAAAGCAGAACAATACAAATTGGTGTTAATAATGGATGACTTGAATGCACATATCAGGACAGACAGAATAGGATATGAGGACTTCCTGGGTCCACATGAGTGGAACAACAGGAATAAAGAAGGAGAGGCCATTCTAGACTTCTGTATGGCAAATGGCTTGATAGTAGCCATCATATGGTTCAGAAAAATAGACAGTCACAAGATCATATATAAAAATGGCAAACATGCAACTCAGGTAGACTTCCTCCTAGTAAGGAAAGGGCACTAGGGTAGACTCAGGGATTGCAAAGTCATCCCCAGTGAAACAGTTGGAGCACAGCATAAACCACTGGTCAGAGCAGTAGTCAAAGAAGGCTTAAGCTCAATAGAGACCAGGCTGAAGACCTGAACATTGACTGGAGAGAGAGAGTACAACAGTTCAAGGAATTACTCAGGGCTCTAGCACCTCAAAAAGAGGAAGACATAGGTGGTAATGAAGAAGAAGAATGGAAGCGCTTCGAAACACCATATGTGAGTATTATAGAACAGATATGTGGCTGAGCCAGGTATGGAAATAGGGCAGATAAGGAAAGCTGCAATGCAGGATATCATCAAAAGAAAGAAGGAGTGTAGAAAAATGTGGGAGGTAGAAAAAACAGACCAGGCTAGGAAGGAATACTGGTTGGCTAACAAAGAAGCTAAGAAATGAGTTACAATAACAAAGAACAGAGCAGCAGAGGCACTCTTACCAGCTTTTGGAAAGTGACTCAGTATGTGGCACAAAGAAACTATATCAGAAAGATAAAGAAGATAGTCAGACACCCATCATAAGGGATGCCAGCAACAAGCTGCTCACAAGTCCACAGGACATCAAAGGCAGATAGAAGGATTACTTCCAGCAGCTTCTGAATGAAGAAAACCCCACAGAAGCTACAATGAGAGAAGAGGATGAGTCCACCCTTGAAGATGTAAGAAGAACAGTAAAGAACATGAAGTCAGTGAAAGCAGCAGGGTCAGATGAGGTCCCAGCAGATGTGATAAAGATGCTAGTGAGACAAGGGAGAAATGGCTCATGAGGGTACTCATAGCAGTGTGGAGAGAAAGGCATATCCCAGGAGACTGGAGAACAAGCATACTTGTGCCAGTGTAGTACAAGAGCAAATAGGACATCCGCAACTGTGGGCAGTACAGAGGTATCAAACTCTTGTCACATTGCATGAAAATTCTGGAGATATTTTTTTTTTTTTTAGTTTTTGAGAAGCTTGAGAGAAATTATTCCACAGTAATTAAAGGGGTTGGCTACGCTTATGAAATCTGTGTGATACCTATAACTATGGGTGGAGTAAAACTTCAACTAAATTTGTCAGCTAAGATAGTAGCGGTTTCCTTTGGGTGTGCAATATTATTGTGGACTAAATGGATACATTGTTGGGTATTAGTACTTAACTTTCTAACATAGTTAAAGAAAGATGTGCAGTTATTTTTGATTTCAGTAGTGACTATTTTAAGTATATACTCAGATTTAAATTTCATAACGGTTCCATTTTGCACTTCATTAGTGTGCTTAAGTATGGTTTAAAGGCAGGTAGACGTAGATCTCTTATAAGCATTAACCAGTTTGTTATGTAATTTATTTATATAGGTATTCCACCATAGCGGTTTGTTTTTTAAATTTCATATTATATTTGGCCCAGATAGGGACTGCATTGTCAACATAAATGTTTAAATGGGAGAAGAGTCAGAGCCTTTGGCAACAGCTTTATTAATGACAGCTATCGGAGAACGTGTACTACAGAATTTATTTAGGTAGACTGAGCACTCTCAATTGTCTGTAGGTGTGAATAAGTGTGTGTGATACAGAAGACTGACAGCTACAGGGCTTGTTACTCAGCAATGTTAATACTGGCTGTAGTTGATGGCTACTGATGTAACACCCAACCCTATGTAAAAAATGGAAAAAAGGAGGTTGATGCCAAGTAAGTGAAGAAGATTTGATTTTGGGAAGTCCCAAAACAGGGGAAATAACACCAGCTAAAGGAGAAGAGTGCTAATTTATGCCTGACTTAAAAAGTCAGCATGATACACATGAAGATGTGCAAGAGGTGGCCATATTCCTGAGGTCTAGATTAAGGATACCGTGACCCACAGTAGGAGGCTTAATGATTTGTAAAAGAAAGTAGGCATTTATAATGTTAAGGAACCACTGGACATGCTGACCTTTGGCAGTATAGGTTAGCCAGTTTATTGATAAATAGTTCAAGCCCCTGGAAAGAAAGAAGTTGTGCATAACTGGGGTTTCAGCTAAAGTGTTAAGATAGCTATCATGCTCAGGTACATCTGAAAGCATGTCCCTCCTCCCCAGTATAGGCACGCACATCTTCCCTTGACAGCACCTCAGATGTCTGAGCTACTGTTTGAACTCAGATTGCCTGGCTATAGTCAGGGATTTATCCTCTACTGTATGGTGCTGATCTAATTTTAATTTCTCAGCCTTTTGCCACAAACATTATATCATATAAAAAAAGCCAGTAGAAAACGTAGTTATATTTCTGACAAAACATCACCTCTTTTTTCTTTAATTGTCTGCTACTGTTAATGATCATCTTGTGTTATATCATTTCTATATATCTTTATCTACAGGACTTTTGCATCCATTATTCCATAATGCTAAAACTATTCCTCTCCAAATGATTTCCTCACTCCTCCCCAGGACTATGTCACTATTATGAAGTGATACCACATAATCAAAGTCTGTACAAAATTGTCTGTAATTACACCATGGATGATATTGGTTTGTATGGCTTCCTGCCTCATTCAATATGGGTTTAGAATAAGTTTTAGCATCCTTACTGCAACTAGAACGGTATTAATGTCATCTTTACAAATACTCAGAAAGGCTTAATAATGTACAGAGTATTAACAGAAATTCATAGATCCTCTGAACTGGTGGACTTCATTTTTCTGATTAGCAACCATAAAAAGATGGGCTTTGGAGAGGGTACAGCCAAGTGTTTTATGTACTACTTGAGGAAAGAACATTCTAAGTGATTGCTGGGTAACTAATATCTGTTAGAGATTACTTCATAGATGGTGTGCTATTCAGTTTAGTCTTTTCTTGATACATTATGCCATTCTGGGTCTAATCAGCCGTGGTTGTGTAGCAGTTAGCATTGTCACCTTGCAGCAAGAGGCTCTCTGGTTCAATTTTCTGCTGAAGCTCCTTCTGTGTGGAGTCTGCATGTCCTCCCTGTGGTGAAGTGAGTTTTAAAGACATGCAGGTAGGTGTGTGTATGTGTGTGTGCCATCTGTGAAGGTTGGGTGCCAGGATGGCAACTTGACACCATAAAAAACATCACTGCCAATCAATATGCAGACCGGTGATCCACTATGTCAACTCCTAACTGGGAAAAGCCAAAAGACATTACTATCCCATTCTAGATCTTCCAAGAATTCAAGTCAGCTCCTTGCATCTAGTAATATACTCCTCAAATCAGGTAAGTCCATAAAGGCTACCAAAAAAGATCTCCCCAAAACTTCAACAACCCCTTGGATTTGTTGACCTCCAATAAACTACTGGCTAATTCAAAAAATGCTGGTCATGTCATTTAGCACACCTCAGAAGTTGAAGGATTTCCTGCCATTGCAGATGGTAAATCTTCTTTCTTTCCCACCTCTATTGATTTATAAGTACAAAAATCAATGTACATACTTGGACTTGATCCTAACATGTGTATATATATATATATATATATATATATATATATATATATATATATATATATATATATATTATATATATATGTGTGTGTGTGCATGTGTATGTGTGTGTGTGTTTACATGTGTATATATATATCTATATATATATATATATATATATATGTGTGTGTGTGTGTGTGTGTGTGTGTGTGTGTGTGTGTGTGTGTGTGTGTGTGTGTGTGTGTGTGTGTGTGTTTACATGTGTATATATATATATCTATATATATATATATGTGTGTGTGTGTGTGTGTGTGTGTGTGTGTGTGTGTGTGTGTGTGTGTGTGTGTGTTCTTGTGCATATATATATATATATATCATAACACCACAAGCACAAAAGTACAAACAACTACTTAAAAACTTAAGAAACATTTGCTGTTTTGGAAGGAGTATAGACACTAGGCTATTTTTGGTGTTTTGGTGAGTCTTTTATTCATTTATATCACATTTTGAGCACTTTCATTCACTGTAAGGTTTTCAATCTAACTTCATCAAAAATAACTTAAAATGAACCTAGGCTTATTATTTAACTGGTGTGGATTAAGGAGATCCCAAATCCATGAATCTAGGCTTAAAGGGACAATCCCAGCGTTTAAAATTTGGGTCCAACTCTTTTCTGAAGATGCAGTGACAATATTCCTATCAGCAACACCCACTGTGTTGTATCATCATGGAGCCCCTCCTTCCCCTGTCACCTTACTAACAAATGCAATAAATAAATAAATAAATGTAGTTCCATTTACATTTATGTCCCCTAGGTGAAACACACTCATTTCTCTGAATCATGCTCTGAGTACATAAGTCCAGGAATGCTGTTCAACGATCCTTTTTATTTTTTGAAGTTATTTACAAATGCACTTGCTGTATTTATAAATGAAACTAATATGAAAAAGGGATTGATGAGCAGCATTAGTATAAAAAAAAAAAATAACAGTCTTGATGCATCGACATTACATTTTACATTTTTGGCCATACAGCTTGCAGTGAGGAAGAAGAATCTTCAGCATTTTAAACTACATCTCCTCACTGTAGCAATGTCGCATAGAAGTTTGTGTGTGTGTGTGTGTGGGGGGGGGTGTGTGTGTGTGTGTGTGTGTGTGTGTGTGTGTGTGTGTGTGTGTGTGTGTGTGTGTGTGTGTGTGTGAAGCTGCACAAATGTGAATATGTATGGGTGCATGTGTGTGTATGTGCGAACATGCGTGAATGTGATTATGCATGCGTGCAAGTGTGCGAGTGCGAGTCTATGCAACTGAGTGCTTTATAAGCATTAATTTTGACAATTGTCTATTTGTGATCTTCAGGTCAGGTAATAGTTTAGTGTATTTCTGGTAGAATGTTCACTGCTTCTTGGCAGACCCAGGAAGTACTGGTAAATAAATACTTTAGTACAGCTTTTCTGAAGGAAGAAACAGGTTATTTTCCAAAAATAATGGAAGGAAGAGTGCTGAAAGTATCTAAAAGCTCCACAACACACAGAACTGATTGGCATTCCAACATAAATATTGCAAAAGTAAAATGATAACTGCAAATACAACTTAATAGCAATTTAAACAAACCATTTTAAACATGTATTCATTATCTGGATAAGACTTACAAATAAAAGGAACTGCTGGAGTGGTCAACCTCTGTTAACCTGAAAGAACTGTAAGACTGAGAAATAGAGGGTCTTTTAAAATTTCACAACTGCAGGTGTGAGTTATTCTTACTGACTTAAAAAGAGGATGAGTCTACAAGAAAAAATGACCTTTAGAAATGGCAAGGAATTAGGATATCGTTTAATGTGAAATCATTATACAGTTTACATTAACAAGTGTAGATAGTGTAATGTTATAAGATTTTGCATATGCGGTCGCTGTGCATTTTGCAGGTGCTTTAAACAACATACGTTTTTCTCAATAGATGATATTAATAAGTCTTATTCTCAGAGACCGAACATGGTATATTGAAACACTCCAAAGCTGGATACTCTAAGGCTCTTACAAGGCTACCCAATTAAACTGAATGAAATTAATACTAATACAAATGGAAATGTTGACCAAACAGCAAGGCTTTCAGGAGTGGCCACAGTGTCACCAAATAAATATAAGTACTCTCAAATGTTAAAATACTCCCCGGGATTCATGAAGCTCGGTGCAAGGCCGGCGTAAGGCTTGCGCTGGCCGTGCGGCGTATATATGGAGTAGTAGCACCATATGCATATTAATGAAGGCACGCAGCCGCCACAGCCACGTGCATAGGAAATGTGCGTGAGTGCATGGGGCGTATTGAAGTTGCGCACGGTCGGCTGTCGATGAGTAACCTAAACTGCTGAATATTATATTCCACCTGCAATAGTAATCGCACCTATCAGTGTCCATGGATACTGAAACGTATGCAAAGCATGCAAGATAGTCTCTGCGAACAGAAAATGAAGAAGCAAACACAAATGCATGGTAGGGAATAACGGGTCCCTAACCCTTGAACAAATGACATGGAAAACCGTGTGCCCATAGTCCAATGTATGTGGAAGTGAAACGCATCATATGTTAGCGTGCCGCCAGTAGGTACATCCAGCCTAATGGAGAGGGTCACCAGCTGACCCATAATGTAAGGAAGGGTACATAGCTGGGCAGATGTGTCCATAACAAAATACATGAGGAGAAATGTAGATATATTTAGCGACCGCATGTCCAAATCATATCCCACAAGGCATGTAATAGTCACATACAAAAGGTATGTCCGTATTTCACATACCAAATGTGATAGGAAATAGAATACGCATGTAAACGAAACAGAAGGAGCATATAAACAGCTACAACAATAAGGACACATGTAGGCCGAAAGGAACAGTATGATCCGTACTGTCGACTAAGATTACCACCTGTCCCACTTTGCGAGTGACAGTCCCTCTGTGGGCAGATGTGTCCTGACAAAAACTTGTAAAAATGGCAAATGTCCAGAGATTATAGGACAAAATTATTCCTTAGACGTTATGTAATAGTTGCATTAAACAGTTTCTCTGTACGTATATTACATAAATGTCATAAGAAACAGAATAAGCCACTAAAATGCTACAAGAATAAGCTTATATATAGGCAAGAATTGTAAGTTCTATCTGCCGAACTGACCGTGGGTATGTGTCGGCCTGTTATATGTGATGTGTTCACCGTAAATGTCCCACTGTGGCCAATTGGAAACCCTACCATCGACTGTGGGGAGGCATTGTCCACAACAGTCGGATATGTGTAAGGAATAGCTTGGACATAGGAAAAGGTGCCATCCTACCAATGAGTACAACAGGCTGGCAAAATACAGAAGTCAGCAGTACAAGCCGAACCTGTATGTAACACAGTCGAATGGGTAGTACCCGGGTATACCAACCAAGTAATGAAAGTTAAGTATGGGCGTGTACCTATGTGTGTGAGGTATAGCATGTGGAAAGCAAACATGGCAGGGTAGTCCACACAACCATAAAGGTACCTGACACATGTAGGGTATTCAATGTGTTACTCTGGCCGTGTCATGGGCCAACAACCAAAGTAGTGATCTATGGGGTGTGAGGAATCTGTGTGTGTGGGGTGGATGGGTAATGGTAAAATCCTCCAAGGCGATACTGTGTCATATGCAGAAAAGGTGAACCGGAGGTGTATGAGGGAGCAGCGGGTAAATCTGAAAGAAACACAAACACATGTAGAAACAGCTGCAAGACAAGCAGACAGGCCATAGTGTAGAACAAAATCCCACAAACATATGAATATGGAAATGTGCGATACAAATGTATAGATATGTCACCGTCACATAACCACAGATTGGTCCTGATGGAACTGGCCATAACAAATGCAACACACCTGGATGCATAATGGCCTACCCAGCATCCCCTCCACATCACACAACCTGCTCCCATACCAGAACATCCACCAAATCCAGCCGTACTTGGCCTACTGGTTCGTTGCAGACACAGCTACACATAGTGACCCCTACGCATATGTAGTAGGTAGTTTAACCCTAGGCAGTTCCAGGATTGCAAACCATGTATCCCTTGCATGTAAACCCCCCTGCACATTTTCATAATGCAAGAAAAATCTTCGGAATCTGTCTTGTTTTGGTCATGTCAAATGTTTGGGATATCCCTCATGGGATAAGTAACCTGTGTAAATAGTAGAATGGGTATGAAGACACAATGTCCAATCTTGTAGATATCTGGACACAAGTCAGAATGTGCAGTAGAGGTCCATGACACTGTCCAGCCCTATGTGGTCATGCATAACCTACTACCCAGGATAAAACACCTGCCCGTGACACACGTGTCCCAATATGAATAGGCGGGAGAATATATTGCACACATTCGCATGGTGGCAAACGGCATAAGGGTGATAAAGACACTGACGTAAACAGGATAACCCTGATCAAGTGTGAGGGACACTTACTGTGTGCAGGCGTGACCGACCATACCTGTCAACCTCTGTGAGCAAGATATCTGGACAGAGCCGTGAATAAAAGTGAGACAAAGGCCCAAAAGTAGGGACAATTTGTAAAGATAGCTCTTAGAAACATAGAAATTTGATAGAATAACAGTTTGCACATTGGCATTCCAACCTTTCAGAATAAGACAGCTGAAGAGTATGAAGTCTGAAACCCAATTGTCTGTCATCACATTCCAACTTCAGTCTTTAATGATTAGCTACTGCTTTGCCAGAACACAACAGCGTATTACAGAGGTCCATACATATTTACAGTAACAACCCTTCACATTTGTTTAATGTACAACTGCATACCTGTAGTCACTTCATGTCCAAAATAATAATCCCCATATGACTGAATACAGGAAATAGTAAAATGTAAATGGGAACACCCCTCACCGTGGAGTATGGACTGTAACAACCCCACCCATAATATGCATTGCCAACAGAATAAGCTGCTGACAGGTGCCCAAACACCTGTGTCTGTAAACACAGGTACAAATACATAATAGGGAAAAACTCCCTGTCCATGTGCTTCGTCTGACATTTGAACTCGGCCAGGGAAGTTCCGTTCACCAGGCGGACAACCCTAAACCCAGATCACTACATGAACACCCTGACAATCAAAGACCTGTATGTGCCAGGACTATAAGCCTTGGTGTTCTGCATATCCTTGGAGTGATTAACTATGCAGCTGGGGTTCACAGCAGTAGGCTATAGGGAATGTGTAATATGTAGTACCGCATTTTTCCCAGCAGGAGAATGGATGCCTGTGTTGTAAGTGAAGCAGTGAGGCGTATGTTGATGTAGCTAAGTACTATGGGTATGCATATCAATGAGGCAGAACACCAATAGAATAATGGTTCCAGCATCTGGCCAACGTGAATGCAGTCCCGGTTGAACTACGACCACAGCACATATAAGTTTAAAGTGTAATGAATGCGTTTGTGCTGTAAACACATTTAAATATGTAAAGGTGAACGTGTGTTTCGCATATGTCTGTAAACCGGAATACAGATATGTAACTGTTATGGTCACAATTAGGAAAGCCCACGTAAGCACAAAGATTTATTAAACATATGTAACCCACAATAAGGGTATGCAAGTGTGCCTGCGCGTGTGTAATCCGCTCACAGCATAGCAAATGAATGCTGTTTCCTCCACGTTATATATATATGGCTCATACCTGTTAACCTCGTAAAGTAAGAAACCGGACAAAGCCATGAAAACAACTGGTACAAATAGGGACAATTCCCGAATATTGCCCTAACAAACATAGAAAGTGGATAGAATAACAGGTGTTTCACTAGCATGGATTCTCTGAAGGGTATGAAGTCATAACCTCAAATGCTTGTCATTATTTTCCAACATCAGTCTTTAATGATATGCCACTAATTTGCCAGATAGCCACAAGGTTATGAAAAACGGACCAAAGATAAGAGGCAAACATCTGTACATTCGACGGAAATCTGTACAGTTGAAAGGTATGATATGGATATATATATATATATCTGTGTATACACATATATCCACAGACTTAAACCAAAGAAATTTATGAAATGAGGAATGTACAGACATATATGGACATATATATGTATGTATATATATATATATATATATATATATATATATATATATCTATACACACACGATACATTAATAGATATATACACAACAAACATAAACATATGTCCTTGTAGATATAACACATGTACATAAATAGGTCACGGCATAGCTATTATGGATAGACAGACAAACATGCATGAAAGGTGAATACACTGCTGCTTTCCAAACCATTGCCCGGAAAGTACCAGTGTGACAGACCTGCAAGTTCTACACTTTAAACATGGAGATAGGTGTCCTTTGCAGGACCCCAAAAATTGATCCCGTACAAAGTGTGTCCAATTATCATCGACGCAAAGGAGTCACAGCTGCAACTACGATATAGCTGTACATGCAACAGTAGCAGGTGCAAGGGTAATAACACATGGATCGATAGAATGTATGATGTACGACCTGATATCCGGAGAGCGGAGAGTGCTTAGAAGTGTCTTCATACTTTATTATCGCTCACATTAAATATGTCTAATGAGTACTGTGGAGGGGTGTCAGGTATGGGAATCATGGGTATGCAGAAATGGGCTTAGGTGTTGGTTGGCACATATTTATCAGGTCCGCCCCATGGGAGTGATCAATATACCTATGTGGGTATAGCACACGCCTATATTCTCCAAAAAGGTAGAACCCATCTGCTGGATATTGTGTAAACCATTGAGGGAAGATGTAGGAACTTATATCAGTGTCATGTAGGAGATTATCATGGATGGACATGCGTATGACCAAGATCGTAACCATACCTTCCAACTTTTCAGAATAAGACAGCTGGACAATGGCATAGTACATGAAATACAAACAGGGACTATATTAAATATACCTCAGACAAAGTCAGAATGTTGATAGAATAATGGTGTAGTCAGGAGTACGAATGTTATGAGGGTTATTAATCATGAAATACAAATGTCAGTCATTATTATCTACCTTCACAGTCCTTAATGCCTTGCCAGTAATTTACCAGAAAGACACATTATTATGAAAAAAGTAACAAAATCATAGATCAAACCTCGGGACATTTACCCATAATGTGTACAGGTGAGAGGTATGAAGGTAACCCGCCCAAAATAAATGTACAGAACTAGTGATACTAGGTGGACAGGTGAGAAGAAAGACATCAGGACAAATGACAAAACATGTACAAGTCAAAAGCATGTACCTCGACAAATGTGAATGACAACGTATGCCCTGTGAAAGTCAATGTGGAAGGTTAATAGAATCAAAAGAAATGTGTCTCTCGGGGTGTCATGCAGTGTCCTCGATACAGTGTCCAGTCTCCCACACTCGCACGTGAGTTCTGCCACTGACGGAAAGCGCAAATACTGGTGAACACATAAGGTACATGATAGAATAATAAGTGTGGATAAGCACCTGTTGGCCTTTGTGAGGAATACAACCCTCTGGGTGTGTGTGTCCTGCAATAGGAATGTAATGGCATCTGGCCTGTGATGCCGCCATATATTGTGTGTATTGGTGTAATAAAATGATATCCCGTATCAGAAACAGATACATATCAGAGGGTACAGTATTATCGACTGCAAGATAACCCAGAAGGTATGAAAAGCGCTGCAGTAGGAAGGTCAGTATTGACCGCAGGTATGTGCTGACATGTCAAATGACACAGCAGTCTATATAAAGTACCTATAGGGCTGTCACCTTTACAAATGATGACAGTGGGAGCTGCTCTGTAGAAATGCCAGACGTAGCAGGTCACAACATACCCACAGCCATGCATACACCACAAATAGACATAGCACACAGCAAAGCCTAGGCCATGATACACAAAGCCTCCGGCATGTACGAGTAGAGTGAGAGTAGAGCAAGGAAAGATGTCTGCCAAGCTATTCAGCAAACTCCTGTAGGGGCATGTAAGACCGCCCATAACATGAACGTTGCAAGGACAATGTTGGGATTTGCAACATACCCCATTTGTAGGTGAAAGCTATGCAAATGATGTAAATATGCGATACATGAAACAGTAAACTGTCCGTGCAAGGGCAGAGTTATGTGCAGAAATGTACCCGGATGTAAAGCGAGTAACGTTCTGCACATTTCTAAACGGAGCAATGACAGCTGCAAATACAGTATGAATACAGTCGAAGAAGCATGCCAATGTCCAAATATAAGGCCAGTGGCATTATTGTCCATTGGATATCAATAAAACTGTAGTTCTCCTTCCCCGATCTCCGGTGTGGAAGTGTAGCGCAGCGGCACGAGAACGCTCTGCGCTTCAAAACAAGTCAAATATGTATAATATACATACAAAATGTAGGTTTAGTTAGATGTTAGTTCGCCATACAGATGAATGGCAAGCTGGAGACAACATGGCTACTGCGTACTGGTTGTTATATGTGGAAGCGCTCTGTCAGAGATGTAACTAAGCATTTATAGGCAATCTGATGTAAGTGAGGCTGAGGATAGTGAATCACAATATGTCATGCCATATGGGCCAAGCCTCTACAGTGTAGTGTGGGATAAGGGGACTATCAGAGTAGAAGATAGGTGACAACATGAGTGTGTATGTATAAAACACTGCAATCTTACCGGAGCAGTGTCACATGTTTGCTGTCAGTACTCATCAGTGTAAGAGGCGTGTTATGATCTATCCTAGGGAAAGGCAGGAGACTGATGGTGTACACCATGGATACCACCAATGTTTCCTGCAATCCTGCCTACAGTGTGTCCGTGCCTGTGCGCGCCAGTACGCCTGAGTAAGCATGTGTGCACGCGTGTCAGCCCGTGTGCGCACGTTGAAGAACGAGTAAGCTAGTGTACGAATGTTGAAGCCCGTGTAATGTCGTGTAAGCCAGTGTACGCATTTGTAAGCATGTATAAATGTGTACTACACACATCACACATGTACTGCACACTCAGAAACACATGATGCCAATACTACACACATCAGTGAAATGGCACATGGATGGAGAATACATCACCAGAATTAACAGTGCTGTAAATTATGCTACATTGATGGTCATAGCTGCAGTGCATCATGCCTGCTGATATACACCTAGAAGGATATCACACTTTGTGTTAACAACATTCTAACATCAATATAGCGGTATAAAGCCACCGTGTGCATCAGCACCAGGTTAGTCTGATCCTGCATCAATGTTACACATCACAGGTGGTGGCACAGGTGACATCATATGCACAGGGTGTGGTGTTACATTACCAGAGCTGTCATTGAGCCATCCAATCTACATGTAGGTGTGTGTGTGTGTGTGTGTGTGTGTGTGTGTGTGTGTGTGTGTGTGTGTGTGTGAGGGACAAGGGTTATTGCATGGCCCAATGGTGATACAATGGGTGTGTGTATGCCCTAGCTGTTTGTAGTAAGTGTTTGTGTCCGCATATACACAGGTACAGCATGTGTCAGCCATATACAGGAGGTTGTGGGACAGTCACAGACCGTACCTGCCAGGCTGTACAGATCGCCATTACTGGCCATGGACACCCCTCCATGCATCCAACACTAACCCAGTCCTGCACCTGTCAATGTATATACATACAGTCCTGGGATCTGTACCACAACCTGTGGATAAATGGGAGTCAGTAATGTTAACCTGAGTTGCATAGTATTGCCAGTTAATACATACGTATATGAGCAATACTCATCCTCCAAAGTAATAACCACTGCTGACTGTTGCCGAGATGTGCACACGACCATTCAAAGGTGCTGTACTAACATTGTTTCCAATGCCCCTTGTAATACCGAGCAACATAATAACTGGTCACTACACAAGTGTAACCCAGGATCACTACAGCACACAGTATGTGCACTATCACAGAGCCATAGCAGATGTACATACATCTAAGGTGATCACATACAGATAATGCAGCACATTCAAGAGTGATAATCCCAACATACATATCTATATACAATATATATATATATATATATATATATATATATATATATATATATATATATATAGATATATACACACACACACACACTTGGCAGGGTTGGGAGCAGAACGCAGACGTAACCACTGTACCACACAACAGCATTACGCATTTACAGAATGCGCTACCGTGATTAGGAGATCACAGCATTCACACAGGCATACCTCTAGCCTGCAGACAGCAGCATCAAAGGCAAAGACGCCGTACGGATGTTATGGAGAGTGAATACTGTAAAAGCAATGTACTGTTGTCATGCAGCTGGAAACGCACACACACACTTGGCAGCGCTGGGAGTTGAACATACACCTAACTACCCTATCACACTACAGCATGACGCATTTACAGAACGTGCTACTGAGATTACTGAACACAGCACTCCCAGAGGCATACTTCTAGGCACGTGTCATCATCTGCAAAGGCAAAGATGCCGGTAGGAAATATCTGTGGTGTGAAGTGCCTAAAAGCATGACTGAGTCCCCAGGCGGACGGAAGCACGCATACACACACACACACACACACACACACACACACACACACACACACACACACACACACACACACACACTTGGCAGGGCTGGGAGTTGAACATACATCTAACTACCCTATCACACTACAGCATGACGCATTTACAGAACACACTAGCGAGATTACTGAACACAGAACACCCATAGGCATATTTCTAGGCGCGTGTCATCATCCGCAAAGGCAAAGATGCCGGTAGGTAATATCTGTGGTGTGATACGTCTAAAAGCATGACTGAGTCCCTAGGCGGATGGAAGCATGCGCGCGCGCACACACACACACACACACTTGGCAGGGCTGGGAGTCGAACATGCACCTAACTACCCAATCACACTACAGCATGACGCATTTACAGAATGCGCTACCGAGATTACTGAACACAGCACTCCCTGAGGCATACTTCTAGGTGCGTGTCATCATCCACAAAGGCAAAGATGCCGGTAGGAAATATCTGTGATGTGAGGTGTCTAAAAGCATGACTTAGTCCCCAGGTGGACGGAAGCACGTGCGCGCACACACACACGCACTCACTTGGCAGGGTAGGGAGTCGAACATTTACCTAACTACCCTATAACACTACAGCATGATGCATTTACAGAACGTGCTACCGAGATTACTGAACACAGCACACCCAGAGGCATACTTCTAGGCGCGTGTCATCATCCGCAAAGGCAAAGGCACCGGTAGGTAATATCTGTGGTGTGAGGCATCTAAAAACATGACTGAGTCCCTAGGCGGATGAAAGCCCGCGCATGCGCACACATACACACATACACACACACACACACACACACACACACACACACACACACACACACACTTGGCAGGGCTGGGAGTCGAACATACACCTAACTACCCTATCACACTACAGCATGACGCATTTACAGAATGCGCTACCGAGATTACTGAACACAGCACTCCCTGAGGCAAACTTCTAGGTGCGTGTCATCATCCGCAAAGGCAAAGATGCCGGTAGGAAATATCTGTGGTGTGAGGTGTCTAAAAGCATGACTGAGTCCCCAGGCGGACGGAAGCACGTGCGCACACACACACACACACACACACACACACACACACACACACACACACACACTCACTTGGCAGGGTTGGGAGTCGAACATACACCTAACTACCCTATAACACTACAGCATGACGCATTTACAGAACGCGCTACTGAGATTACTGAACACAGCACTCCCAGAGGCATACTTCTAGGCATGTGTCATCATCTGCAAGGGTAAAGACGCCGGTAGGAAATATCTGTGGTGTGAGGCATCTAAAAGCATGACTGAGTCCCCAAGCGGACGGAAGCATACACACACACACACACACACACACACACACACACACACACACACACACTTGGCAGGGCTGAGAGTCGAACATACACCTAACTACCCTATCACACTACAGCATGACGCATTTACAGAACGCGCTATCAAGATTACTAAACACAGCACTCCCAGAGGCATACTTCTAGGCATGTGTCATCATCCGCAAAGACAAGGACGCCGACAGGGATTGTATATAGAGTGATCAGTCTGAAAGCATACAGACATATTACTGTCCCACGGTAGACATAGCAAACACACGGCAGTGATGTGATTGGGGCAACTAAAGATTTACGGAGCACTACAACAACAATACATAGACACGGGACATGCCACAGACAGTACACCCTTCAAGATAGTCGACCAGTGTGTACTCGGTAGGTATCCATCGTGACATTGAAAATGGACATCTGTTGCCTGGATGACCACCATCGCTATACAGGATGTCAACAGCCATGCCCATGCACAGAGGGACATCACCGACACAAGGTGTCACTGGCCATGGCCACATGCTTAGTAATACACGTCCGTTTGGACTGTACTGTGTGTCGATCTACACAACGGTGTACTGGGCATGCTCACACACTTAGCCGTTGCAAAGGGCCATTTTGCATGCAGACGGAGTCTAAACATGCAAGGGCTCAGTTTGGACTGCCCTGTGTGTCCATCTACACAACGGCATACTGGGCATGCTCACACACGTAGCAGTTGCAAAGGGCTGTCTTGCATGCAGATGGAGTCTAAACATGCAAGGGCTCAGTTTGGACTGTCCTGTGTGTCCATCTACACAACGGCGTACTGGGCATGCTCACACAGCAGTTGCAAAGGGCCATCTTGCATGCAGACGTAGTCTAAACATGCAAGGGCACAGTAAGGTATAACTGTCCCCACGCACAGGGCGGACACTCACATGCAGTGACCAGTACACAGTCAGGTGCCATCACAGCTGTCACAGGTGCAGATCACAGATGTACACACCGCAGTCTACACTGTAGCCCTCAAGACATCACCATGTCATTGGTGCAGCAATACACAGCCATACATTACAACACCATGTGAAACATGACCAGTGGACTGTACAGAGGTCTACAGCAACTGTGCAGAGTACACATGTACCGACAGGGTTCCAACAGGTGTTATGCATTGCAATGATACCACTATACATGACCAGGTCAGCTCAAGACATACCAGGGACCCTGGGCCTTACACAGCTGTGGCAGATGAGTGTTGCTGTACACCAACGAACATACATGTTTGGATATGTCAGACATGTGATTGCAGTGGATGTGTGCATGGACCACACACACAACACATATGTACATGGCATAGCATTTGCTGTCCCCCATGCAGACAAGTGGCTTAAGCAAACATACACATGCAAATGGAAGGTGGGTCCATGTCTGTTGAATGCTCACAGTACAGGAGTAGCAATGTTGACTGAGGACACATTCCCCTGTACTAGTCACCCATGACACCCATGATATCATACCACAGTCCATGTGTTATGTATATCAACACACATGTCCACCAATAGCAATGCATACAAACATGGCTACAGGAGACGCATGTAGAACCAACACACATGTACAATCTGTTCTGTGCATGCAGCAACCATGCATGTGCAGTGGCTGACGTCCGTAACTCATCTGTGCCTAACTACAACATGCAGTCGCAATGCAGCCCCATCATTGACACCTGTATATGGTGACATACTGACAGTACGGTTGGTTGTACATCACGTATGGAGGAATGTGTGTACATAAAGTGGTGATCCACCTGTGTAGATGGATGTTTGCTGGGGATGGCTCACAGGTGTGCCACATGCCATCCTACCATGACATGTGCAAACAGTACCCTAAGTCACTGTTACTTGACGGTGATGACATAACACTTACACAGCGGTCAGGTGTTACCGACTGTACATCACATGACACCTGTAACACTTATCCTCCCGTGTGCATATAGCAGCACAACTGCCAGACATAGCGTTGGTACACATAATGTGGACAGTACTGCTGCATGTCTGTCAAACGTCTCATCATATGGCAAGTGTATCATTCCCAGCACTGCCATGTGTGTCTGCTTGTGTGACCACATATGCCACATATGGTGGGGATTACATCCCAATTGTTACACACCCCTGTACACCGTTGTAGAGATCTGTGCATACTGCAATGTGGAAAGCATGATGTCGGCAGGTGTGGTGCATCACACACATCGGCTATCCGTATACACATTTGTGGTCACCACAGTGTGTGTGTGTATGTATGGCTGTCTGGTGCTTGGTGTGAGGGTGTATGCTACCATACAGTGAAAACAGGATCACTAACCCCTCATGGTGATGCAGTCTACTACCCTGTTGATGCCATCGGTCCCAGCCGTACTGGCTACCTGTGCATGTTCCTTCTCTGTGTCATGTCGTGTGGGTGCAAAGTACTGTGAGGGTGATGACCACATAGGCAAGGGTCCTCCCCTCAACACAATGGGGTGTGCTTTATAGTGTTGTAGACCCCGTGAATGTGGGCATGTTCCTGTAATGTGACAGAGTATTACTGCTACATAGTGTGGCCCCATGCTATCAAGTGGCCTCTAACGTCATCATTGGCCAGACCGCTGTGTACAACCCCTGCACCATGTCAACATACCTGTAATGTTTCCTGGTATGTATGTCACATCTCTGGCCACTGTAGACTGTTCAACTGACCACATGCTTCAGGTACAGTATATGTGCGGACATCTGTGTCATGTTAGACTTTCCAACAGTCAGGTTGAGGGTATGTTTAGCATGCTGATATTGCCATACGTGCCTGTGAGTACCCCACAGTTACACATGGGGGACTGCAAACACTGCTACCTGTAGGCACATGCCAGTACACCATAGGAGGGAACCAGGGCATTATTACCAGTGGGGGGAAATTCGGGCTGTCATGAGTAACCTAAACTGCTGAATATTATATTCCACCTGCAATAGTAATCGCACCTATCAGTGTCCATGGATACTGAAACCATGCAAAGCATGCAAGATAGTTCTCTCACCGAACAGAAATGAAGAAGCAAACACAAATGCATGGTAGGGAATAACGGGTCCCTAACCCTTGAACAAATGACATGGAAAACCGTGTGCCCATAGTCCAATGTATGTGGAAGTGAAACGCATCATATGTTAGCCTGCCGCCAGTAGGTACGTCCAGCCTAATGGAGAGGGTCACCAGCTGACCCATAATGTAAGGGAGGGTACATAGCTGGGCAGATGTGTCCATAACAAAATACATGAGGAGAAATGTAGATATATTTAGCGACCGCATGTCCAAATTATATCCCACAAGGCATGTAATAGTCACATACAAAAGGTATGTCCGTATTTCACATACCAAATGTGATAGGAAATAGAATACGCATGTAAACAAAACAGAAGGAGCATATAAACAGCTACAACAATAAAGACACATGTAGGCCGAAAGGAACAGTATGATCCGTGCAAATCGACTAAGATTACCACCTGTCCCACTTTGCGGAGTGACAGTCCTCTGTGGGCAGATGTCCTGACAAAAACTTGTAAAAATGGCAAATGTCCAGAGATTATAGGACAAAATTATTCCTTAGACGTTATGTAATAGTTGCATTAAACAGTTTCTCTGTACGTATATTACATAAATGTCATAAGAAACAGAATAAGCCACTAAAATGCTACAAGAATAAGCTTATATATAGGCAAGAATTGTAAGTTCTATCTGCCGAACTGACCGTGGGTATGTGTCGGCCTGTTATATGTGATGTTCACCGTAAATGTCCCATCAGGCCAATTGAAACCCTACCATCGACTGTGGGGAGGCATTGTCCACAACAGTCAGATATGTGTGAATAGCTTGGACATAGGAAAAGGTGCCATCCTACCAATGAGTACAACAGGCTGGCAAAATCCAGAAGTCAGCAGTACAAGCCGAACCTGTATGTAACACAGTCGAATGGGTAGTACCGGGTATACCAACCAAGTAATGAAAGTTAAGTATGGTGTACCTATGTGTGTGAGGTATACCATGTGGAAAGCAAACATGGCAGGGTAGTCCACACAACCATAAAGGTACCTGACACATGTAGGGTATTCAATGTGTTACTCTGGCCGTGTCATGGGCCAACAACCAAAGTAGTGATCTATGGGTGTGAGGAATCTGTGTGTGTGGGGTGGATGGGTAATGGTAAAATCCTCCAAGGCGATACTGTGTCATATGCAGAAAAGGTGAACCGGAGGTGTATGAGGGAGCAGCGGGTGAATCTGAAAGAAACACAAACACATGTAGAAACAGCTGCAAGACAAGCAGACAGGCCATAGTGTAGAACAAAATCCCACAAACATATGAATATGGAAATGCGATACAAATGTATAGATATGTCACCGTCACATAACCACAGATTGGTCCTGATGGAACTGGCCATAACAAATGCAACACACCTGGATGCATAATGGCCTACCCAGCATCCCCTCCACATCACACAACCCGCTCCCATACCAGAACATCCACCAAATCCAGCCGTACTTGGCCTACTGGTTAGATTGCAGACACAGCTACACATAGTGACCCCTACATATGTAGTAGGTAGTGTCACCCTAGGCAGTTCAGGATTGCAAACCATGTATCCCTTGCATGTAAAACCCCTGCACATTTTCATAATGCCAGAAAAATCTTCGGAATCTGTCTTGTTTTGGTCATGTCAAATGTTTGGGATATCCCTCATGGGATAAGTAACCTGTGTAAATAGTAGAATGGGTATGAAGACACAATGTCCAATCTTGTAGATATCTGGACACAAGTCAGAATGTGCAGTAGAGGTCCATGACACTGTCCAACCCTACGTGGTCATGCATAACCTACTACCCAGGATAAAACACATGCCCGTGACACACGTGTCCCGATATGAATAGGCGGGAGAATATATTGCACACATTCGCATAGTGGCAAACGGCATAAGGGTGATAAAGACACTGACGTAAACAGGATAACCCTGATCAAGTGTGAGGGACACTTACTGTGTGCAGGCGTGACTGACCATACCTGTCAACCTCTGTGAGCAAGATATCTGGACAGAGCCGTGAATAAAAGTGAGACAAAGGCCCAAAAGTAGGGACAATTTGTAAAGATAGCTCTTAGAAACATAGAAATTTGATAGAATAACAGTTTGCACATTGGCATTCCAACCTTTCAGAATAAGACAGCTGAAGAGTATGAAGTCTGAAACCCAACTGTCTATCATCACATTCCAACTTCAGTCTTTAATGATTAGCTACTGCTTTGCCAGAACACAACAGCGTATTACAGAGGTCCATACATATTTACAGTAACAACCCTTCACATTTGTTTAATGTACAAGTGCATACCTGTAGTCACTTCATGTCCAAAATAATAATCCCCATATGACTGAATACAGGAAATAGTAAAATGTAAATGGGAACACCCCTCACCGTGGAGTATGGACTGTAACAACCCCACCCAAAATATGCATTGCCAACAGAATAAGCTGCTGACAGGTGCCCAAACACCTGTGTCTGTAAACACAGGTACAAATACATAATAGGGAAAAACTCCCTGTCCATGTGCTTCCCATTCACCAGGCGTACAAACCTAAACCCAGATCACTACATGAACACCCTGACAATCAAAGGCCTGTATGTGCCAGGACTATAAGCCTTGGTGTTCTGCATATCCTTGGAGTGATTAACTATGCAGCTGGGGTTCACAGCAGTAGGCTATAGGGAATGTGTAATATGTAGTACCGCATTTTTACCAGCAGGAGAATGGATGCCTGTGTTGTAAGTGAAGCAGTGAGGCGTATGTTGATGTAGCTAAGTACTATGGGTATGCATATCAATGAGGCAGAACACCAATAGAATAATGGTTCCAGCATCTGTGCAACGTGAATGCAGTCCGGTTGAACTACGACCACAGCACATATAAGTTTAAAGTGTAATGAATCGTTTGTGCTGTAAACACATTTAAATATGTAAAGGTGAACGTGTGTTTCGCATATGTCTGTAAACCGGAATACAGATATGTAACTGTTATGGTAACAATTAGGAAAGCCCACGTAAGCACAAAGATTTATTAAACATATGTAACCCACAATAAGGGTATGCAAGTGTGCCTATGCATGTGTAATCCGCTCACAGCATAGCAAATGAATGCTGTTTCCTCCACGTTATATATATATGGCTCATACCTGTTAACCTCGTAAAGTAAGAAACCGGACAAAGCCATGAAAACAACTGGTACAAATAGGGACAATTCCCGAATATTGCCCTAACAAACATAGAAAGTGGATAGAATAACAGGTGTTTCACTAGCATGGATTCTCTGAAGGGTATGAAGTCATAACCTCAAATGCTTGTCATTATTTTCCAACATCAGTCTTTAATGATATGCCACTAATTTGCCAGATAGCCACAAGGTTATGAAAAACGGACCAAAGATAAGAGGCAAACATCTGTACATTCGACGGAAATCTGTACATTTGAAAGGTATGATATGGATATATATATATATATATATATATATATATATATATATCTGTGTATACACATATATCCACAGACTTAAACCAAAGAAATTTATGAAATGAGGAATGTACAGACATATATGGACATATATATGTGTATATATATATATATATATATATATGTACATATATATATATATATCGATACACACACGATACATTAATAGATATATACACAACAAACATAAACATATGTCCTTGTAGATATAACACATGTACATAAATAGGTCACGGCATAGCTATTATGGATAGACAGACAGACATGCATGAAAGGTGAATACACTGCTGCTTTCCAAACCATTGCCCGGAAAGTACCAGTGTGACAGACCTGCAAGTTCTACACTTTAAACATGGAGATAGGTGTCCTTTGCAGGACCCTAAAAATTGATCCCGTACTAAGTGTGTCCAATTATCATTGACGCAAAGGAGTCACAGCTGCAACTACGATATAGCTGTACATGCAACAGTAGCATCTGCAAGGGTAATAACACATGGGTCGATAGAATGTATGACGTACGACCTGATATCCGGAGAGCGGAGAGTGCTTAGAAGTGTCTTCATACTTTATTATCGCTCACATTAAATATGTCTAATGAGTACTGTGGAGGGGTGTCAGGTATAGGAATCATGGGTATGCAGAAATGGGCTTAGGTGTTGGTTGGCACATATTTATCAGGTCCGCCCCATGGGAGTGATCAATATACCTATGTGGGTATAGCACACGCCAATATTCTCCAAAAAGGTAGAACCCATCTGCTGGATATTGTGTAAACCATTGGGGGAAGATGTAGGAACTTATATCAGTGTCATGTAGGCGATTATCATGGATGGACATGCGTATGACCAAGATGGTAACCATACCTTCCAACTTTTCAGAATAAGACAGCTGGACAATGGCATAGTACATGAAATACAAATAGGGACTATATTAAATATACCTCAGACAAAGTCAGAATGTTGATAGAATAATGGTGTAGTCAGGAGTACGAATGTTATGAGGGTTATTAATCATGAAATACAAATGTCAGTCATTATTATCTACCTTCACAGTCCTTAATGCCTTGCCAGTAATTTACCAGAAAGACACATTATTATGAAAAAAGTAACAAAATCATAGATCAAACCTCGGGACATTTACCCATAATGTGTACAGGTGAGAGGTATGAAGGTAACCCGCCCAAAATAAATGTACAGAACTAGTGATACTAGGTGGACAGGTGAGAAGAAAGACATCAGGACAAATGACAAAACATGTACAAGTCAAAAGCATGTACCTCGACAAATGTGAATGACAATGTATGCCCTGTGAAAGTCAATGTGGAAGGTTAATAGAATCAAAAGAAATGTGTCTCTCAGGGTGTCATGCAGTGTCCCCGATACAGTGTCCAGTCTCCCACACTCGCATGTGAGTTCTGCCACTGACGGAAAGCGCAAATACTGGTGAACACATAAGGTACATGATAGAATAATAAGTGTGGATAAGCACCTGTTGGCCTTTGTGAGGAATACAACCCTCTGGGTGGGTGTGTCCTGCAGTAGGAATGTAATGGCATCTGGCCTGTGATGCCGCCATATATTGTGTGTATTGGTGTAATAAAATGATATCCCATATCAGAAACAGATACATGTCAGAGGATACAGTATTATCGACTGCAAGATAACCCAGAAGGTATGAAAAGCGCTGCAGTAGGAAGGTCAGTATTGACCACAGGTATGTGCTGACATGTCAAATGACACAGCAGTCTATATAAAGTACCTATAGGGCTGTCACCTTTACAAATGATGACAGTGGGAGCTGCTCTGTAGAAATGCCAGACGTAGCAGGTCACAACATACCCACAGCCATGCATACACCACAAACAGACATAGCACACAGCAAAGCCTAGGCCATGATACACGAAGCCTCCGGCATGTACGAGTAGAGTGAGAGTAGAGCAAGGAAAGATGTCTGCCAAGCTATTCAGCAAACTCCTGTAGGGGCATGTAAGACCGCCCATAACATGAACGTTGCAAGGACAATGTTGGGATTTGCAACATACCCCATTTGTAGGTGAAAGCTATGCAAATGATGTAAATATGCGATACATGAAACAGTAAACTGTCCATGCAAGGGCAGAGTTATGTGCAGAAATGTACCCGGATGTTAAGCGAGTAATGTTCTGCACATTTCTAAACGGAGCAATGACAGCTGCAAATACAGTATGAATACAGTCGAAGAAGCATGCCAATGTCCAAATATAAGGCCAGTGGCATTATTGTCCATTGGATATCAATAAAACTGTAGTTCTCCTCCCCCGATCTCCGGTGTGGAAGTGTAGCGCAGCGGCACGAGAACGCGCTGCGCTTCAAAACAAGTCAAATATGTATAATATACATACAAAATGTAGGTTTAGTTAGATGTTAGTTCGCCATGCAGATGAATGGCAAGCTGGAGACAACATGGCTACTGCGTACTGGTTGTTATGTGTGGAAGTGCTCTGTCAGAGATGTAACTAAGCATTTATAGGCAATCTGATGTAAGTGAGGCTGAGGATAGTGAATCAAAATATGTCATGCCATATGGGCCAAGCCTCTACAGTGTAGTGTAGGATAAGGGGACTATCAGAGTAGAAGATAGGTGACAACATGAGTGTGTATGTATAAAACACTGCAATCTTACCGGAGCAGTGTCACATGTTTGCTGTCAGTAGTCATCAGTGTAAGAGGCGTGTTATGATCTATCCTAGGGAAAGGCAGGAGACTGACGGTGTACACCATGGATACCACCAATGTTTCCTGCAAACCTGCCTACAGTGTGTCCGTGCCTGTGCATGCCAGTATGCCTGAGTAAGCATGTGTGCACGTGTCAACCCGTGTCATACGTTGAAGAACGAGTAAGCTAGTGTACGAATGTTGAAGCCCGTGTAATGTCGTGTAAGCCAGTGTACGCATTTGTAAGCATGTATAAATGTGTACTACACACATCACACATGTACTGCACACTCAGAAACACATGATGCCAATACTACACACATCAGTGAAATGGCACATGGATGGAGAATACATCACCAGAATTAACAGTGCTGTAAATTATGCTACATTGATGGTCATAGCTGCAGTGCATCATGCCTGCTGATATACACCTAGAAGGATATCACATTTTGTGTTAACAACATTCTAACATCAATATAGTGGTATAAAGCCACCGTGTGCATCAGCACCAGGTTAGTCTGATCCTGCATCAATGTTACACATCACAGGTGGTGGCACAGGTGACATCATATGCACAGGGTGTGGTGTTACATTACCAGAGCTCTCATTGAGCCATCCAATTTACATGTAGGTGTGTGTGTGTGTGTGTGTGTGTGTGTGTGTGTGTGTGTGTGTGTGTGTGTGTGTGTGTGTGTGTGTGTGTGTGTGTGTGTGAGTGTGTGTGAGGGACAAGGGTTATTGCATGGCCCAATGGTGATACAATGGGTGTGTGTATGCCCTAGCTGTTTGTGGTAAGTGTGTGTGTCCGCATATACACAGGTACAGCATGTGTCAGCCATATACAGGAGGTTGTGGGACAGTCACAGACCGTACCTGCCAGGCTGTACAGATCGCCATTACTGGCCATGGACACCCCTCCATGCATCCAACACTAACCCAGTCCTGCACCTGTCAATGTATATACATACAGTCCTGGGATCTGTACCACAACCTGTGGATAAACGGGAGTCAGTAATGTTAACCTGAGTTGCATAGTATTGCCAGTTAATACATACGTATATGAGCAATACTCATCCTCCAAAGTAATAACCACTGCTGACTGTAGATGTGCACACGACCATTCAAAGGTGCTGTACTAACATTGTTTCCAATGCCCCTTGTAATACCGAGCAACATAATAACTGGTCACTACACAAGTGTAACCCAGGATCACTACAGCACACAGTATGTGCACTATCACAGAGCCATAGCAGATGTACATACATCCAAGGTGATCACGTACAGATAATGCAGCACATTCAAGAGTGATAATCCCAACATACATATCTATATACAATATATATATATATATATATATATATATATATATATATATATATAGATATATACACACACACACACACACTTGGCAGGGTTGGGAGCAGAACGTAGATGTAACCACTGTACCACACAACAGCATTACGCATTTACAGAATGCGCTACCGTGATTAGGAGATCACAGTATTCACACAGGCATACTTCTAGCCTGCAGACAGCAGCATCAAAGGCAAAGACGCCGTACGGATGTTATGGAGAGTGAATACTGTAAAAGCAATGTACTGTTTTCATTCAGCTGGAAACACACACAGACACTTGGCAGCGCTGGGAGTCGAACATGCACCTAACTACCCTATCACACTACAGCATGACGCATTTACAGAACGCGCTACTGAGATTACTGAACACAGCACTCCCAGAGGCATACTTCTAGGCACGTGTCATCATCTGCAAAGGCAAAGATGCCGGTAGGAAATATCTGTGGTGTGAGGTGCCTAAAAGCATGACTGAGTCCCCAGGCGGACGGAAGCATGCATACACACACACACACACACACACACACACACACACACACACACACACACGCACACACTTGGCAGGGCTGGGAGTTGAACATACATCTAACTACCCTATCACACTACAGCATGACGCATTTACAGAACACACTAGCGAGATTACTGAACACAGAACACCCATAGGCATACTTCTAGGCGCGTGTCATCATCCGCAAAGGCAAAGATGCCGGTAGGTAATATCTGTGGTGTGATGCGTCTAAAAGCATGACTGAGTCCCTAGGCGGATGGAAGCATGCGCGCACGCACACACACACACACACACACACACACACACACACACACTTGGCAGGGCTGGGAGTCGAACATGCACCTAACTACCCAATCACACTACAGCATGACGCATTTACAGAATGCGCTACCGAGATTACTGAACACAGCACTCCCTGAGGCATACTTCTAGGTGCGTGTCATCATCCACAAAAGCAAAGATGCCGGTAGGAAATATCTGTGGTGTGAGGTGTCTAAAAGCATGACTTAGTCCCCAGGTGGACGGAAGCACTGCGTCTTGGCGCACACACACGCACTCACTTGGCAGGGTAGGGAGTCGAACATTTACCTAACTACCCTATAACACTACAGCATGATGCATTTACAGAACGTGCTACCGAGATTACTGAACACAGCACACCCAGAGGCATACTTCTAGGCGCGTGTCATCATCCGCAAAGGCAAAGGCACCGGTAGGTAATATCTGTGGTGTGAGGCATCTAAAAACATGACTGAGTCCCTAGGCGGATGAAAGCCCGCGCAGCATACACACATACACACACACACACACACAGACACACACACACACACACACACACACACACACACACACACACACTTGGCAGGGCTGGGAGTTGAACATACACCTAACTACCCTATCACACTACAGCATGACGCATTTACAGAATGCGCTACCGAGATTACTGAACACAGCACTCCCTGAGGCAAACTTCTAGGTGCGTGTCATCATCCGCAAAGGCAAAGATGCCGGTAGGAAATATCTGTGGTGTGAGGTGTCTAAAAGCATGACTGAGTCCCCAGGTGGACGGAAGCATGCGCGCACACACACACACACACACACACACACACACACACACACACACACACACACACACACTCACTTGGCAGGGTTGGGAGTCGAACATACACCTAACTACCGTATAACACTACAGCATGATGCATTTAGAGAACGCGCTACTGAGATTACTGAACACAGCACTCCCAGAGGCATACTTCTAGGCATGTGTCATCATCTGCAAAGGTAAAGATGCCGGTAGGAAATATCTGTGATGTGAGGCGTCTAAAAGCATGACTGAGTCCCCAAGCGGACGGAAGCATACACACACACACACACACACACACACACACACACACACACACACACACACACACTTGGCAGGACTGAGAGTCGAACATACACCTAACTACCCTATCACACTACAGCATGACGCATTTACAGAACGCGCTATCAAGATTACTAAACACAGCACTCCCAGAGGCATACTTCTAGGCATGTGTCATCATCCACAAAGACAAGGACGCCCACAGGGATTGTATATAGAGTGATCAGTCTGAAAGCATACAGACATATTACTGTCCCACGGTAGACATAGCAAACACACGGCAGTGGTGTGATTGGGGCAACTAAAGATTTACGGAGCACTACAACAACAATACATAGACACGGGACACGGCACAGACAGTACACCCTTCAAGATTGTCGACCAGTGTGTACTCAGTAGGTATCCATCGTGACGTTGAAAATGGACATCTGTTGCCTGGATGACCACCATCGCTATACAGGATGTCAACAGCCATGCCCATGCACAGAGGGACATCACCGACACAAGGTGTCACTGGCCATGGCCACATGCTTAGTAATACACGTCCGTTTGGACTGTACTGTGTGTCAATCTACACAACGGTGTACTGGGCATGCTCACACACTTAGCCGTTGCAAAGGGCCATTTTGCATGCAGACGGAGTCTAAACATGCAAGGGCTCAGTTTGGACTGCCCTGTGTGTCCATCTACACAACGGCGTACTGGGCATGCTCACACACGTAGCAGTTGCAAAGGGCTGTCTTGCATGCAGACGGAGTCTAAATATGCAAGGTCTCAGTTTGGACTGTCCTGTGTGTCCATCTACACAACGGCGTACTGGGCATGCTCACACAGCAGTTGCAAAAGGCCATCTTGCATGCAGACGGAGTCTAAACATGCAAGGGCACAGTAAGGTATAACTGTCCCCACGCACAGGGCGGGCACTCACATGCAGTGACCAGTACACAGTCAGGTGCCATCACAGCTGTCACAGGTGCAGATCACAGATGTACACACCGCAGTCTACACTGTAGCCCTCAAGACATCACCATGTCATTGGTGCAGCAATACACAGCCATACATTACCACAACACCATGTGACACATGACCAGTGGACTGTACAGAGGTCTACAGCAACTGTGCAGAGTACACATGTACCGACAGGGTTCCAACAGGTGTTATGCATTGCAATGATACCACTATACATGACCAGGTTGGCTCAAGACATACCAGGGGCCCTGGGCCTTACACAGCTGTGACAGATGAGTGTTGCTGTACACCAACGAACATACATGTTTGGATATGTCAGACATGTGATTGCAGTGGATGTGTGCATGGACCACACACACAACACATATGTACATGGCATAGCATTTGCTGTCCCCCATGCAGACAAGTGGCTTAAGCAATCATACACATGCAAATGGAAGGTGGGTCCATGTCTGTTGAATGCTCACAGTACAGGAGTAGCAATGTTGACTGAGGACACATTCCCCTGTACTAGTCACCCATGACACCCATGATATCATACCACAGTCCACGTGTTATGTATATCAACACACATGTACACCAATAGCAATGCATACAAACATGGCTACAGGAGATGCATGTAGGACCAACACACATGTACAATCTGTTCTGTGCATGCAGCAACCATGCATGTGCAGTGGCTGACGTCCGTAACTCATCTGTGCCTAACTACAACATGCAGTCGCAATGCAGCCCCATCATTGACACCTGTATATGGTGACATACTGACAGTACGGTTGGTTGTACATCACGTATGGAGGGACGTATGTACATAAAGTGGTGATCCACCTGTGTAGATGGATGTTTGCTGGGGACAGCTCACAGGTGTGTCACATGCCATCCTACCATGACATGTGCAAACAGTACCCTAAGTCACTGTTACTTGACGGTGATGACATAACACTTACACAGCGGTCAGGTGTTACCGACTGTACATCACATGACACCTGTAACACTTATCCTCCCGTGTGCATATAGCAGCACAACTGCCAGACATAGCGTTGGTACACATAATGCGGACAGTACTGCTGCATGTCTGTCAAACGTCTCATCATATGGCAAGTGTATCATTCCCAGCACTGCCATGTGTGTCCGCTTGTGTGACCACATATGCCACATATGGTGGGGATTACATCCCAATTGTTACACACCCCTGTACACCGTTGTAGAGATCTGTGCATACTGCAGTGTGGAAAGCATGATGTCGGCAGGTGTGGTGCATCACACACATCGGCTATCCGTATACACATTTGTGGTCACCACAGTGTGTGTGTGTATGTATGGCTGTCTGGTGCTTGGTGTGAGGGTGTATGCTACCATACAGTGAAAACAGGATCACTAACATCTCATGGTGATGCAGTCTACTACCCTGTTGATGCCATCGGTCCCAGCCGTACTGGCTACCTGTGCATGTTCCTTCTCTGTGTCATGTCGTGTGGGTGCAAAGTACTGTGAGGGTGATGACCACATAGGCAAGGGTCCTCCCCTCAACACAATGGGGTGTGCTTTATAGTGTTGTAGACCCCGTGAATGTGGGCATGTTCCTGTAATGTGACAGAATATTACTGCTACATAGTGTGGCCCCATGCTATCAAGTGGCCTCTAACGTCATCATTGGCCAGACCGCTGTGTACAACCCCTGCACCATGTCAACATACCTGTAATGTTTCCTGGTATGTATGTCACATCTCTGGCCACTGTAGACTGTTCAACTGACCACATGCTTCAGGTGCAGTATATGTGCGGACATCTGTGTCATGTTAGACTTTCCAACAGTCAGGTTGAGGGTATGTTTAGCATGCTGATATTGCCATACGTGCCTGTGAGTACCCCACAGTTACACATGGGGGACTGCAAACACTGCTACCTGTAGGCACATGCCAGTACACCATAGGAGGGAACCAGGGCATCATTACCAACATGCTGTTACTGTTGTAACCGAGACACATACTGTGAACATATCACAATGCATGCTGCACCTGTACTACATGGTATGTCTGGTGCATGTCGACAGTACACAACCAATGTCATATACACATCTCTCACTATTCACACACAACCAATGCAACATACACTTCCCTCACTATGCATACACAAGTAATGTAACATACACCTCTCACTATTCTGTTCACCCTGTGCATCAGACCATTTGAGCATATCCCTGCACCGATGGTGTGGATGTCAAGGATGTGGCACAGGCTTCATCATATGCACAGGGTGATAATGTTTGCCAGGGGCATAGGTTGCACCAAAGGATGACATCATGTGTGTGGGTAAGGGCCGGTGATTTAATTGGACATGTCTGTTCAGTATGCATGTGGGTGTTGTGGAGCCCTACAGTTGTGTTTGCTGTGTGCTTGCATGTGTGCACACAGTTCTGCCATTTGTGAGGCCTATACAAGGGTATTATCGACAGCTCCAGATTGTATAGACCAGGTTGTACAGCTCACTGTGTCCGGCCACGGCCACGTGTCCTGTGCCTGCCAGGAGTTGCACGGGCACTACCAGGCGGAGGTACAGAATGGCTACTGTCTGACGACACATGGCCACTGGAACCGTGTCCCCACTGGGAACATCCAGGGCCATGTCCATGTGGCCTGCTGTGTCCTGGTGTGGACAGCGCAGCACCAGCTGCACTGCTACTGCTACCGGCACTAAGGGAGTGGCCATATGAGGTGGCATGCTCACATTGACCTGCAATAGGTGGTGTAGCTGGCCTATGTCCACATGGCCTACGCCTCATCCCTACCAGATGTTCCAGCACAGACAGCTCACGCTCGCAGATTGCCATGCCACGGTCAAGGATTCTGACCATGTCACCCAATCGCCTGTCCAGAACATCAGCAATCTGCTGTTGAGCACCTGCCAATGCCTGGATGTTGTTGCTTAGGGTACGGATAGCAGCTCTCTGCCACCTCTGCCCTTCTCTGTTCTGCCATTCTGCACGTGCCTGTGCCGCCATTACAGTCTGGAACATGCGTCTGGTGATTCCAGCTGCTGCGCTATGTCCTACAGGTGCATGTCTGCCAGAGGTCCTCCTATGAGCAGCACCCGCCACGTGCCTGTGTGGCACATCTGCAGTCAGTACACTGACACCATGGTGTGGAGACACACCTTCTGTAGCCACCACATGTTCCTGTTCAATGCTAGCAGATGTTGACTGTCCTTCCTCTATGGCCACTGGTGATGCGGTATGTGTTGGCAGCTGAACTGTGTGCGGGGAAGAGGGGGACATAGCTGGGATGGCAACCGTTGGCGCAGATTCAGCCCCTGACAAACCTGCCTGTACCTCATCATATGTTCATCACTGCTAGCATCTGTGGGGACACTAACATCAGATGGACAGCTGGAGGGTAACGCACCTACATCACCTGTGAATGCAAAGAAAGACTCTAAATTACAATAGACACACACTGACACACACACGCACTGACACACACACTGACACACAATGCATGTGATATGACAGATGGCATGCAGCATGCTTGTGATACAGCTGACAGCGTGCGGCTCAGACATCAATAGTGTTTGTAAGCATACCCCCTGGAATGCACACTACAGCAAGCAGGTGTCATATCATTAGCCACGCAATTCACACAATCATGGTAGTATGCATGCATCCCCATGATACAGCATGTGGACCAGAACAGGATAACAGTACACATGGCTGACGTGACCTTGACATGTAATCTGCTGACGTGTGCATTAACATGCATACATGTCTGACACAATGGTGTCCTGACACATGTACAGCATTGTACTGGGTATCACATTGCGGTGTTGTCCGTATGCCCTACAGATAGAATGCATGTTGAGCAAATGTGCATGGGCATGGTAGGGGACTGTGAGCCGTCTACATTGCTGTACAGTGTGAAGTGCAGACACTGTGCCATTGCATGGCATCATGAGGCGTCTATATTGCTAAACAGTGCATAATATGTACACATTGCATATCCAGAACTGCATGCGTACCCATGACATACCTGTGGTTTGTGACCCACGATGCTGAGGTGTATACACACCACACCATACCATGCTGTGTCATGTGACAGGTCACTGGAGGACATACAGATGACACCCCTGCACGATAACTACAGAGTGTTAGCTGCCTGGCAACCATGTCCACACATAGCGGACCTGTCATTTCACCATTTCACACATGACATTGATGTGCCACACACACAAGGTGCACAGCTAACAGTGATGTCCTACGGCAGCAAGGGAAATGTACAGTATCTGTGGCCTGGTGTTACTGTCAGTGGAAGCTGTAGAGGTGACTACTGTCATGCTATGACACAGGCGTCATGTTCAACACATCTTATGAGGTAGATGTCAGTGACACCTCCACTAGCTGTGCACAGGCATTTAAGATGTGCAGCGTACCACATCACCTGTACAATCAGTCTAGTAGGGCTGTAATTGGACCATGTGTGGACAAAGTGAGACAGGGTGTATCCACATCACATCTACTGTGTGGCTATGTGTCTCTGGCCATCCCCCATGGCCATGTGTGCACATGTGTTGGTCATATGTGTGTGATGGCCATCTATCACACATGTCTGTGTAGTCCCATATGACATACACTCATAGATGTTGGATATGTCACCATCCACAGGGCTATGCAGACAACAGGTGTATGTGTGGTATGCGGGGTATGGGTTATGGGAAAGTGTGACAATATTGCAGCCAAAACACTACGTGTCTGAGACATGTCAAATGGCACATCGCAATGTGTGAACCCATTGCAGGGGCATATAACACAATGGTGACGCCTGTGGGCTGCCCATATCACTGCTCACTGTGTGGTACTGTTTTGTATACCACATGTTTTGTTCCACTGTATAGTACATATGCCTCCATTGTAGAACACCTCCACCGTTGTATGCACAGCTGGACACACATGTAGCAATGACAAATACTGTGGTTTCATGTCTGTGTGTCATTTCATTTGTATATATTGCACATGGGTGGCCTGTGTGGATGATGGGTGATGCGATCTGTATATCATGTCTGGAATGAACATCATGTGTGCAAGTATTAACTGGCCACATGGCAAATAGATATATGCTTTGACATGCCTGATACCGATGACAGTCTCACCTGCAATGGACTCTTGTCTGTGCGGCACGCCAGAGGTACCTGTATAGGGGTGGCACAGCAGTATGAACATTATCCATGACTGTATGACAGCTACAGGGTGCACTGTGCAAGTTAACACATTCACCTGTACAATAGCATATAGTAAGCACATGTGTGCATACCATACCTCTCAACCTCTTAGAACAAAAATTCTGGACAAAGCCTAGTATGATGGGGACAAATAGGGACAGATGTTAAATATTGCTCTTACAAACTTAGAAAGTTGCTAGAATAATAGGTTTGCATGCACATGGATTTTACAAGGAATGTGCAGTCGTAAACACAAATGTTTGTCATCATTTAATGACTCCAATCCTCAGCTATTTGCCAGAAAGGGACAGATATTAAGGGGAACACACCGACAATATGAGGCAGACATCTGGACATTCTGCAAATACCTGTACAGTTCAGAGGTATGGTGCATACACAGGGTAGCATACTGTAGTATGCAGCATGTGTGTCCACATACCTTGCATATGTTGTTACATTACATGATGTACAGTGACACATGCACGTAAGTGGGATATACTGGCCATATGTTCAGTACTGACTTACCAGGCAACTCCAGGCTCATTGGTTGGGAGACACCCACCTCCACGATGGCTGCTAGTGTTTGTGGAAGCTGTTCTGAGGGTGTCCCCAGACTGGCCAGTAGCTCCTCTGTGTGTGCGAGTGGAGGCTGGGTTGGTGGCCCACCACCTGTTCCACCTTGCTCCCTGATGATTGCAGTGGCACGCTGTTTTGCATGACGTATCAAGTCCATGCAGTGTCTGTGCACCTGCTGGTAGGTGCGGTTGTGGCCACCCACTTCATTGACCCTCCTGCGAAGATCCTGCCATAGGTCATCCCACTGCTGTGCGTGCTGTGGCACATGGCTAAATAACACCTTGTGGTTCTCATGGAGGTACGGGATTATGACATCATCCTCCTGTCGGCTGTATGCTGGTAGGCATGTACGAGGCATTATCTGTTAGACATAATGAAGGTGACAGGTCACATTTTCAGACATGTACAGTGATACAGCTGCACATACATTTCTCGTACATCTGCACAGTTATCTTTGCAAATCATCATGACACTGACACGACTGGCATGTATGTGTCTCACATGTGTAACACCCATTATGCATTGGATATCATCTCCATATATGTGTGTCACCTCATTACAGTGTTCATACTGCATGTGACTGCTGTCTTCATGTGGGCATGTCTGCTTGCCTGCACTGGTGTTCTTACCTATCTGCACATGCCTGGATGTGTCCACAGTAATGCTGTTGACCTTGATGCTGTGTATATGTCACATATCAACACAGGCACAGCCTTAATGGACTTGGGCAGTGACAATGCACAAGTACGCATGGAAACCTGTACCTGCATCTGTTTTGCCATAGACATCTACACTTCACTGTACAGCTGTTCAACATCCTGCCACGGATCGCCTGTGTTGTACATGTGATAGACATGGGACAATGGCTAGTCGGACGTCATTTGCAGGTAAGGTTATTGGCTATGGCATGTACGGGCAGGGTTTACTAGCTGTATCCAACACTCATTACGCCACCATGAGGGGCATCAGTGACACATTACTGATCCAGACAGTTGATACTACATCTACCATACGGCCATCACACCATGTATGACAGGGATGATATGTGCAGCTATGTGGACAGGGTTGCATGGTATGGTGGGAGTATGTCACAGGTATGGTACAGGGATCTGTCCAGCATGTGGCCATCCTAGTCACAGGATGGTGGTTGTCCATGATGTATGTCTTTCAGATCAGGCTATGGACATGTAGCATGTCCAACAGCATAGTGTGGCATATGTCTGTATGCAAGGTGGATAGCATGCTGCATACTGGAGGTGAGTATTGTGAAGGCTGGTATCGGCCATCCACGCATGGCCCCTACCCCTGGAAGGTGATATGTGTTCCAATATTGGTCACATGGGTGCTGTGTATGCCTGTCCGATGATCTCCATGCTCATGAATGCCACCCTGTCATGACATGGGTACCTCAGATGACTACCTAAAGGGCCATGGAGACGTCTCCAACTCAGGGAGGTGTACTACACAACACCATCCCTAACACAGTGTCCATAATGTTGACCACAGCCTTGGTGGTACTTAATGGGTACAGGGATATTCCCCTAGCGGTGACATTGCTGATATCATCCACCAGAATGTGCACATATGTCACACACCTCACACACACAGCCAATTCTGTATGTTGTTCACAACACTCTGACAACTATTGCCCATAGGTCATGTCCATTCACATCCTCACATACACAGATGGCTGACATTTGTCTGTGTGGTATGGGCTACAATGAGGGTGGGGTACAACACATTAACCCTGGTTTACTGTAGCTGACACCGGTGTGATATGCACATGTCACTGTAGCACCTTTAGTAGTTGTGAGTCTGTCAACAGGCCACTGGTAGAACACACCTGTGACATACAAAGGCATTTGTAGTCAAACATCCATACTGTCTTGTACATCTGTACTGCTAACATCTACATTGATAATGGTTCATGGACTTGCAGACCATACCCAGCAGTGTTCTGATGCGGTGCCACCAATCATGACTGTTGTCAACACTTGTGGGTTGATATTATCCAACACCCTATCTGTATTGTATGTTCATGCTCAGCACTTGTTCAGTGCTTCTTGGCACGTTATGAGCTACTGCTTAGTATAGCACCCATTCCACACCAGTCCTCACAGGTACACTGTCTGTCCATACATGTCCAGCTTGCTTAAAGTACAACAGCTGTCATACACACATCACTCACATATTTCGTGAGACATGGTGGTTTATACGGCATGTCCACCTGGCACATACCAGTTATATACAGGCATGTCCAACTGGCACGTACCAGTGCTATTGCCTGTCTATATGATGTCTATGTTGTACATGTGGCAATAGAGCTATTCTCTTGTACACAGTCAATGCACACCTCCCAACATACAACAGTACAGCCTGTGGGGGATGCACATATGCAGCCTTGCTGTGGGTTATACTGTCACCAACCCTGACTGCACCTGACAGTCATGTGGGGATGTGAAACATTCGCAACACACCCCACTCATCACATAGTCTCACATGATCCCCACTACAGGCCACACATACGAGGACACCTTGTGCAGTACCCCTCCATACGCTGTGTAGGCAACCCACATCACCAAACACAACCACACCAGCCTATAGCCCACAGACACATATGTGCCCATCACATACAGCCAATAGGGTGTCATAACATACACAACACACCTGTCATAGGTGACTCTGTCAGCGGTCACACTGCTGTTCCAGTCAGCAGGCTACACAAGGCGATAGTCACTTACATCCTGCTGTCGGGTAACTGGTTCTGCAACATAACCTATGCACCCATGCCACACCTCAGCAGGTACGATGTGACTGTCATTTTCCATGTTAGTGTGACTGAAGTTGTATCTCAGGGCAAAGACTATGTGTGCAGGGACATGCAATAGCCCACCAGTCTTGTAGCCCTGATGGTGTGGTCCGAGCCCTGGGGAGCATTTTGCAGTCATCCGGACCTGTTACCAGTGTACAACGACCGACTGTGTCACTCCAACAGCTGCCCATGCTTCTGCTGTCATTCCACAGGCGTCTGGTACCTGTCCACTTTGACTGACCTGGTCAAACAACATGATGCTTTGGCACAGTTGACCTGCACCTGTCAGCCCTGGGAGTATGGATCACATGTTGGACTCTTGCTGCTTTTATACTGCCTGTCTTGCACAGTGTCCAATAACAGTCACCACCAGAATGGGAACTGGCTAGCGAAACATGTGGTCATGTAACACAATGCTTGACATCATCCTCTGTGACGCACGCAGGCAAGGCACACCTGATACTGCACCACTTCAATATCTCTGCAGTGACTGGGACCTGCCTCTAGGCTCTGCAGGGCACACCTGTAATGACTGGTTATAGACAGACTGTACCTCTCAGACACGTACCTGGACTGGCACACCCACGGCTGAGGTGTCCCCATATTCCACTATGTTGTACACACATCCCGGCTGGTTACTTAGCACAATGCATCACAGGTGCTCCACGTGCAAATAACTGTGTCCGGAACTGCTATACACAGTGTTACAAGCTGCGGATTCAACATACCCCACGGTTATCAGACCTCATTTCATGGTGTACTGGATAGTTGGGCTCAGACTGCTGCTACTGATGGGAGACTGACAGTAACCCACACTTAACTGTGATAGCCACACATGTACCGACACATTAGGCGTACGCTGTCCGTGAGTCATAACCTCCGCTCGGCAGGATCGACCCATACACACCACCTCCAAGACCAACAGTATCTTTGACATGGACACTACCAACATGTGACTGCTGTTCCACACCTGGGGTTATCCCCTCATTGGTGGAATCCAAACATATGCTACTCTCCCTTGTTAGCCACATACCGGCACCACACACTTCACGGCATACACAGTACAAGAGTACTACAACACCTACTATAGATGTCGTATGACAGCGGTAGTTGACTTCATGACACACGTGCAGGTGGACAATGCACATACAAATGTTGAGACATACCCCAGTGCACTACATGAGCACATACACGACAAAATAGATCATGCTATTCCACACAGAGCCATGATGGTACACACCAGATAGATGCCACTCTGGGGGTGCAGTTCCATGGACATACTTTACAACAACAGGTGGGGGCTGTTGCACAGTGGTGTACATTCCCATGGGTGGTGTAACTCACTGGTCAGCCTCGGTAGGGCCACGGGATCCCTCATCACATATTCCATAACTAGCTACGTACACATTACTGCAACACATTCCGGGATGTACCACAAGGCATTAGGGTGGTATGTCAGTAGTCATTGGCAATACCCACATCTGCTCACACATACAACTGTCACTCTGGAACATGACAGAAACAGGTGATGTTGGCAACATGCTGTCTGATGGCTTCAGTGCTAACATTACACCGTCTCACTCCATACGGGGCCACATTCCTTGCAGGAACATTGCAGTGTCCCTGCGGTCACACCTACTCAGTACTGACCTGCACTCTGTATGTCCTGGGACACTGGCCCCTTGTCACCCTACAAAATCCCAGGCTGTGATGTCCACAAACCTCTGAATGACATGTCTCCCCACTGGGACACCATATTCAGTAATAGCCTTGTACCAGACATTGTGGCCCCTGACTGGCACACAGCGACAGTTACACTCCACACAGGTGGTGCCACAATGCACGACTGGGACTATTGCCCTACACACCTGACTGGACTGTTTTGCACGGCTATAGGGCACATCATCATGGACATCATTTGCTGAGACTTTGTTGTGCTCCGGTCCTTTGATGCCACCCGGATTGGTCTTGTTGGGGCCACAGCATGCCTCCTACACCTGGTGAACTCCTTTCATACAGTGACCAGAGTAGTTGATGATGACACAGGGGTCCACACAGCCTACATTGTCCTCTCGCTGCCTTTCAGCACCGTTCTCCATTCTGGTATTGACAACATACACATCCACCTGCACATCAAAACATATGTCTCAGGATGTTATGCAAAGTGGCTAATGGACGGGACACACACACTGAGGGTAAAATACCATATCACATACTGCATTTCAGTTACACTTGGTATACCACAGTCCTCAGTCATGGGGCCCTCATGTTCGGTATATGCTTCCCTGAGGTACAGGCTACCACAGAGGGGCCTTCCCTGCCTAGCTTTACAGACCACTGCATACCAAGCACCGTTGTTGATCCACCAGCTGATACTGGACCCCATCCATATGGGTGTCACTGTGACGGATACCTGATATGAACATCATGGCCTCAACCTGCATGACACTAGGTGTATGAACATCACCTTTGCAGTACACCATTCACCCACTGGTTATCACATAGGTGTTAGTCCCCTACATACATGTCGCATTGTACGTGTTTGTACTACACACGTATGTCACACACACTCCTGTGATTACCACATTGCCACTGTGGCATGGATATCCTTCTACATGTCCCCACTTGTCTGTACTGGGTGTGTAGCTGGTACATAGGCACCCATTGTACCTCTGAACACCGGACTTATACACACATGCAAGGGTACAACACCCCACTTAGGGTGTACCTTACACAACAGCTACAGCTTTACATAACACAACATTAACACGCCATGATGTTTATTGAGCTACGACAGTTAATGTATGCGGCTGAAGTACAGACACCACGTCTATACACATTTGTGGACTACATACTCAGGGGTGACCTCTGCTGCAAAGACAGGGCCCATGTCTGCAACTATGTTAATGGATATACTCCACATACGCGACATAAACAATAGCCACTGTGAGCATCATGCTCATGGATATGTGCACACACGCAACAATGGGTGGGATGTGCTTGGGGGTTGCATTCCCAGACTGGACACTCACCATGCTTTGGAACATGATTTCTATGTACATCACGCAGGGACACTCAGTAGCACTGTTCATGTGATACCTCACTTGGTGGATGGGGGACACATGTATGCCAGGGATCACTGCAGTGGCTGTACTGTGCAGAGGTGCAGGTTACACGTGGCTCTTCTGTTCACAGGACACTACCCTAGGGAGGTGCCACTGGTGTGAACACTGTAGTTGTTGTTACACATAGACTTGCCAGACTGCATGGTACCCCACTATGAACCTGTGGAGCTATTACATGTCCTTTGTGCATGGTTACTGGAGTAGCCCTTCCATTTAGATTAGCTATCATGCTATTACAATGTCCCGTGACTACAGGCCATATGTATCCTGTTACTGTACATGCCAATCATGTTCTTGTTTGTCTGTCACATCTCTTCTGCTATTCTAGTATGGCAGAAATGTTTGCGTCCTTTGCAAATGAACAGAGTGGATTACATTATATATTTCATCATAACTGTTTATAAATAAATTAATTAAATAAGGCTACTTACATCACTATACGATACCTTTGGTATGCATAATATGCCTGTTCTCCTGTGTAGCATATCTGACATATCAATCTACTATACTATACATTACACATATTGTACATGGTATCCCATAATGCAAAGCATACTTGCACAGCAGGACCACCTTAGACATGTCATTGTCGTTATATGCCCATACACATGCGTACTGTTACAGTATATCAACATATACTATCCCCTGCTATGGCACGTGCTTGTTGGACATACCCTGCCACTGATGGCGGGTCATATGGCATTGTTCTGTTTAAAGCCCTCATGTTGCATCCTTGTGGTGTCTGTGCTGTTTACCTTGTGGCCCACTGCTGGACGCACAACTTCTACAAGCGTTAGTATGATCAGCAAGACATCACTACATAAATACCATTTCCCACTTTATGCATTGCAGACACTTTTAATTAATGCAAACCAGGCTATACATACACTGACATAGTTAATACAGAATACTATGCAGAATCTCTAGTACCATAAAGCTAAATTTATGTTCTTTACCCTCTTTAGCTACATGTAGTGATAGTGCGCTGGTTTCTTTAACATTCCTGATATATCTAAGGTGTTCAAGTATTCTATCTTTAAACACCCTGTTCATTTTCCCTATGTAAAATGAGAAGCTAAATGTAGCTAAAGAGGGTAAAGAACATAAATTTAGCTTTATTGTACTAGAGATTCTGCATAGTACCAAGAGAGGAGGTGACAGAAATAATAGAACAGAATCTAGTGAACAGAAATGGATTTTGCGCTTTCACGCTTATAAACCTCCTGGTTTAAACAACAGAGTTTCCCTGAAACCCTTCCTTAAAGCACGGCCATTAAAGCATTGATCTCTCTTTTAATATTTTATCATGTATATTTCAATAGTCCATCTTTTATTATTTTTTACTATTGTATTTACCAGTTTTAAGTACATATTGTTCATTTAGCCTGTTTTATTCAATTTTTTAACGATCTATAGATTCTACAGATGTATTTTATCACATGGCTTTTAGCTATGATGCACATCGTATCTGATTTTTGATTGGATGTTTTAGTGTTTAAAAATGTAACTGCTATTCTATCTTTGTTGGTCTGATGAAGCGGATGTTATTCCGAGAAAGCGCTTACCTACTACAATCAAGGACATATTGATTTTCACTGCTGTGTGGAACCAGATTATTTTTCTTTAACTCACAAAATAGGTCAGAAATGAATTGCAGGTACTGAAACTCACTTAAATGATTTTTTACTCAACAAATATAAAACAAAGCCCTCAAAATGCTCAAAACAAATTTCTAGTTAAATGAAATGTCTGAAACTGCGATATATTGATAGAAATATTCAAAATAGTTACAAAAGTGTTTGAAATGATATCTGAATCACATAAAAAATATAAAACAAAAAAAAATGACTGTATTTCTTCGCTATGTGCTACTTTTTCACATTAACTAAAGCTATTTGAAATATCTGGTGCACAAAGGGTTCGCAAGTTTGTGCAGTATTACAGTACAGTTATTTTTGCAAAATACAGCCATTTCAAGGAAAATTTCACAAAGTACATTCTTTTAAAGAGTTTATTTTCCATTTGAATGTTGCTACAAGTACCTGGGGTGTGTGTGCATGTTCGTACATAATTACAAGGGCCAAATTTTGCATTGTGTTTAAGCATACGTTGTTGGCATGGCAGAAGGATTTTGCAGACCTGTTCCACTTGTATTTGATAATAATATTGCAGAAAATTGGAGAGTGTTTGAGAAAGAGTATGATATTTTCATACAGGCTGCATTTTCTGACAAAGACACACATACAAAGACATTTATTCTGCTTAATTTATCTGGTTCAGAAGCCATTGAAAGAGAACATTCATTTGTGTATGCACCTGCTGTGTATGCAGAGAAGGGGTAAAACTGCCATATAATGGTACTGTCTAAAACAAGGGAAGACCCACAGTTCTTAAAACATAAATTTAAAGAAATGTGCAACCCCCAAAAGAATATTAAAATGGAAAGGCACCTATTTTACACAAGAGATAAAAAGCCTGGTGAAACTTTTATAGCATATATAAGTGACTTGAGAAATAAGGCTAAAATATGCAGATCTAGTGATTTAAGGGATGAGCTAATAAAAGACAGGCTTGTGTGTGGTATTAAAGATGATGCAGTGAGAAAGATTTTGCTTCGAGACAGTGATTTAACTTTGAATAAGGCCATAGAGATTTGTCAAACATATGAGCTCACAGAAAAGCACACAAACTTGATAGTATGCAGCACATGGTTAAAAGGTACAGGCCCAAGGGAGGGGCAACTTCATTTAAACCCAGAACCTTACTAGCAAATTCCAATGCATGTTCTGTCAAGTGGACATGCTCAGTGAAGCACAAGGGTGAGTCAGCAAACTCAAAGCATGTGCCCTCACCTAGCCTTATAGTCAACTGTCATAATTGTGGTGGAAACTATGAATCTAAAAGAGAAAAGTTTTAGCTTTTGGTTAGTAATGCCATGGATGAAAAAAGTGGAATAATTTTCAAAGGTTTTGTAAATCAAAAGAGGTCCATTTTTTTTTATTAAAAGAGAACATTTCAAGAGACAATGTGATTGATTAGAAAGCTGTGCCCCTACCTTTTATGTTGATGGTGTGTCTGTACTTGGTGAAACAGTCAATGCAGTAGATTTGTGGGCAAGGAATGAAGTATTTTATACTGTTTGGATTAACGGAGATCCATAGAGTTCAAAGTTGATACTGGTTCAAAGTACAATGTTATGTCAGCAAAAATATTTGCTAGAGTAAGAGCTGATGGGAAGCTTGATTTGGCTAAGTGTGTGAAGCTTGTTGCTTAAGGTGATGAAGAAATTCAGACCAAAGGCTCAGTAGTGCTTTCATGTTACTCTGCTGGGAACAGCTACGACTTTCAATTTTACATAGTCAAAAGGCACGTACAGTCATTATTAGACCTCAGAGACAGTTTGAAAATGGGACTGCTTTCATTTAATGAGGAAGTCCACCATGTAAGCCTGAAAGGCAACTGTGCTAATTTCGCCCAGACTATTTTTTCTACATATGCTGATCTTTTCGAAGAAAATTAGGCAAAGTCCCAGTTGTGTACTCCATGAAATTAGACCCTGAATCAGCCAAGTCATCAGACTAGCAAGGAACGTTCCAGTAGCTATGCATAGTAGAGTCTAAGATGAGCTAAACAGAATGGTGCAGCAAGGAGTGAGTTGTCCAGTAGAAGAACCATCTGAATGGGTATTCTCCATGGTGGTAGCTCATAAGAAAATCTCATATGATATTAGAATATGTATTGATCCATGAGACTTGAACAAAGCACTAAAATGACCTCATCATCCTATGCATACAGTCAAAGAAGATGCTGCTCTTATGCCAAATGCCACTGTTTTTTTCTGTCTTAGATGCAAAAAGTTCATTTTGGCAAATTTTGCTAGACTGGAAATCTTCATTGCTAACCACATTCAGTACACCTTTTGGTAGGTACAGATTTTTGAGAATGCCATTTGGGATAAATTCTGCCAGTGAAGGCTTTCAGTGTGCAATGGAACAATTTTTTTTCTGGATATCCATGTACTATTATAGTAGATGATATTCTTGTAGGAGGCAATGGTGAAGTCGAACATGATAGAAACCTCAGGAAAGTTCTAGAACATGCTCATGAAGTGAATCTTAAGCTGAATCCTTAGAAGTACAAATTCAGGCTACAAGAAGTTACGTATGTTGGTCATTTGTTTACTAGTTCAGGCTTATGACCAGATCCTTCCAAGCAAACAGCAGTTCTTGAGATGCCAACTCCAGACAATGTCCAAGCCCTACAAAGTTTTCTTGGCATGGTTATCTAGGCAAGTTTATTCCAGATGTGAGCCAACTTTCAGCACAGCTCAGTGAGATGACATGCAAAGATGTAACCTGGTTCTGGTCAGAACAACAGCAAAAAGCATTTGATGTCCTGAAACAGAGAATTGCCAGTCTACCTACTTTAAGATACTATGGTGTTCACAAACCAGTAACTCTTTTGTGTGATGCTCTTAAGTTTGGTCTTGGTGCAGTCTTTCTTCAAGAGGGTAGACCAGTAGCCTATGCTTCTAGAACTCTAACCCAAACCAAGATGTAGTATGCTCAGATAGAGAAAGAACTGTTGGCAATTGTGTTTGCATGTTCAAAGTTCCATGATTATATTTATGGCCGACCTATTCAAATTGAGACTGACCACCAACCTCTAGTCACTATTTTGAGAAAGCCTATGCATGCAGCTCCTGCGAGAGTGCAATGCATGATGTTGAAACTGCAAAAGTACAATTTCAATCTTGTTTACACAAAAAGCAAACTTCTTTATCTTGATGATTCTTTATCCAGATCACCCAGAAAAAACACTGAACAGCATGAAAATGAGAAACCTGATTTTGAAGTCATGGAAGTGAGAAGTGCTTCTTCCACACTTCTTGATTAGCTTAGAACTTATAAAGCTTCCGATCCAATTCTCCAGAAGCTCAACCACTTTATCAGTCGAAGATGGCCGTCAAAGCAATCTTGTTTTCCACTAGAAGTGCAACCACATTTTCCTTACAGAGATGAGATTTTGTCTGACAATGGTATTATCATGAAAGGTCCAAAAGTGATTGTTCCAAAATCCTTGCAACAAGTGTATATTAACATCTTGCACCATGGCCACTCAGGAACTGATTCTACCAAAAGAAAGGCGAGAGGATTAGTATTTTGGCCTTCTATGTCAAGTGGTATTGCGAGAGTACTTTCATCTTGTTCTGTTTGCAATAGTACTAAACCGCATCAACAGAAAGAACCACTTCAGCTGAACCAGGATCCTGAACTTCCTTGGTTGACAGTAGCTACAGATATTTTCGAATGGAATGGGCTGCATTATTTGGTTTTTGTAGACTCTTATTCAAACTGGATTGAGATTGACCTACTTCCTAATCTCATGTCCAGTACTGTCATTAATAAGATGAGGAGACATTTCTCTCTTCATGGTAGTCTGCACAAAGTTATTTCTGACAATGGTGCACAGTTTACAAGCCAGCAGTTCAAGAGATTTGCTGAAGAGTGGGACTTTATCCATGTTATGAGTAGTCCTGAGTACTGACAGTCAAACAGTTTGACAGAACATGTAGTTCAAATTGCAAAACAGCTGTTAGAGAAGTCGAAACAAGACAATAGTCTCCATTAAACCTGTTTTAAATAATAGGAAACGTTAATACTACTGTTTAACTACTGTTTAATTATTATTTATGTACACCTAGTTATATGTTTCTTTTATTAATGTTTATTCTTAAAGTTATGATATTACTCAAATAATTTAATATATATTTTTATAATATTTTATTTGCATTCCTTAGGTAAATAATATATTTAACTAAGTTTATATTAAATTATCTATCTGTTTTAATATATAGTTCTATACTTGGAGGTATGCTATATTAATTTAAATCATATTATTCTCACTTAAATAGATTTTGTTTATTAGTTTTAAAGCAATGAAAACATTATGATATAAAATTCATTTATTTATTTATCCATTTATTTATTTATTTACTTATTTATTTATTTATTTATTCATTTATTCACTTATGTAATTTTAAACTGTATGGTCTTATTCCTTAGTATTACATTTTTAGCATTGCTATACATTTTTCAACTCTACAGTCATTTGTGCACCACTAGGTACGTTCATACTTCAAGCTGGTAGCACATTTCAATAGATTCTGCTTTGGACTCTATTTAAACTGAGATATATTTTAAAATGTTATATGTCATTTGATTTGAGTTCGGAGTTGCATTTTCTGATGTCTTAATAATTAGCTTCATAGTAAGACTTATTCAAGTATACGTAAAAAGTCTTATAATAAAAAACTTTTTGACTTGACTTGGGTTCAAAAAGACATCGACAGAACTCATACTCATTATGTAAACACAAAAGTTTTTTAATTATCAATATATATATATATTTTTAAAAAAATGGTTTATGATAATTTAATGAATATTTTTACACAGTTTTAAATAGTCACTATGAATAATTTATATCAAATGAATATATGCCTTGGTTACGATGGTAACCATTTAAACGCTTACACAGTGTTACACTCATCAGCACTTTAACGTCTAAAGTTTTCATTATATGTATTTTTTATTGTTTTATTGTTCTTTCTATTTGTTCTTTATTCTAAGCATGAATTACCTGTTGAACTATGTTAAGTTCCTTTAATGTTTACTTGTCTGTTTAGTTATACTGCTAACCGTAAATGAGTTCTTTCAGGACTATTTGTTAGCTGTCAGTTTTCAGTTACACAGTGTTTTATTATTTCCAATCATTAACAAGTTTCATGACAGTTTGCTTTATCCATTATATTTACAATCCAGTATATATCTTAAATAATTTGCGCTAAATAAATGTAAGCTCTAGCCACGTTGGTAATTGTACAAATGTTTATTTAATACCATCTCTGTTAACATTTTGATACGCAAAGTTTTCTTTGCCTCTCGTTAAAAGATGGACCAATTGTTGAAATATACTAAGTTCTATAAAGACCTAAATGCTTATATTAGATGCACTGAGAATTATATATAAGTCTCTTTAGAAGTAGTGCAGCGTTTGCATTGTCTTTATTTATTTATTTAAGCGCAGAGTTGTAATAGAACTACATTAAGATTGTTTTTTAGCTTAAATTATTATACACACATATATAGATTTGTATTTTAATTTGCAAACTGCAACATGAGTTATGTGTAAAAAATTCATTGGTTTAGTACCTGTATTTAACATCACAACACCGTTTTCAACAGTTTGTTATTTGATTTTGGAAGCTATACATTGCCACTTTAAATGGTTAATGAGACACTCATTTACATAGGGTTTGGTTTCAATCTAAGCAATTTATGTTGTATATAAGCACTGTATTATAGAACTTTTATTTGTCTGATGAAGCGTGGCTGTGACCACGCGAAAGCGCTCACCCTTCAGCTATATTTATTACAATAAAGAAGAGTTTTTACTTTTGCTACGGCTGCCGAGTACTTTATTGAACTGTGGACTTGAAAAGCCTGTTTAACAGCAACCGTTCAGTATTTTAACTACATTGCGTTGAGATCAGGTTTCTGCTTTTGCATTTTTTTTTTTTTACTAGTTTAGGCTTATGACCAGATCCTTCCAAGCAAACAGCAGTTCTTGAGATGCCAACTCCAAACAATGTCCAAGCCCTACAAAGTTTTCTTGGCATGGTTATCTAGGCAAGTTTATTCCAGATGTGAGCCAACTTTCAGCACAGCTCAGAGAGATGACATGCAAAGATGTAACCTGATTCTGGTCAGAACAACAGCAAAAAGCATTTGATGTCCTGAAACAGACAATTGCCAGTCTACCTACTTTAAGATACTATGGTGTTCACAAACCAGTAACTCTTTTGTGTGATGCTCTTAAGTTTGGTCTTGGTGTAGTCTTTCTTCAAGAGGGTAGACCAGTAGCCTATGCTTCGAGAACTCTAACCCAAACCAAGATGTAGTATGCTCAGATAGAGAAAGAACTGTTTGCAATTGTGTTTGCATGTTCAAAGTTCCATGATTATATTTATGGCCGACCTATTCAAATTGAGACTGACCACCAACCTCTAGTCACTATTTTGAGAAAGCCTATGCATGCAGCTCCTGTAGAGTGCAATGCATGATGTTGAAACTGCAAAAGTACAATTTCAATCTTGTTTACACAAAAAGCAAACTTCTTTATCTTGATGATTCTTTATCCAGATCACCCAGAAAAAACACTGAACAGCATGAAAATGAGAAACCTGATTTTGAAGTCATGGAAGTGAGAAGTGCTTCTTCCACACTTCTTGATTAGCTTAGAACTTATAAAGCTTCCGATCCAATTCTCCAGAAGCTCAACCACTTTATCAGTCGAAGATGGCCGTCAAAGCAATCTTGTTTTCCACTAGAAGTGCAACCACATTTTCCTTACAGAGATGAGATTTTGTCTGACAATGGTATTATCATGAAAGGTCCAAAAGTGATTGTTCCAAAATCCTTGCAACAAGTGTATATTAACATCTTGCACCATGGCCACTCAGGAACTGATTCTACCAAAAGAAAGGCGAGAGGATTAGTATTTTGGCCTTCTATGTCAAGTGGTATTGCGAGAGTACTTTCATCTTGTTCTGTTTGCAATAGTACTAAACCGCATCAACAGAAAGAACCACTTCAGCTGAACCAGGATCCTGAACTTCCTTGGTTGACAGTAGCTACAGATATTTTCGAATGGAATGGGCTGCATTATTTGGTTTTTGTAGACTCTTATTCAAACTGGATTGAGATTGACCTACTTCCTAATCTCATGTCCAGTACTGTCATTAATAAGATGAGGAGACATTTCTCTCTTCATGGTAGTCTGCACAAAGTTATTTCTGACAATGGTGCACAGTTTACAAGCCAGCAGTTCAAGAGATTTGCTGAAGAGTGGGACTTTATCCATGTTATGAGTAGTCCTGAGTACTGACAGTCAAACAGTTTGACAGAACATGTAGTTCAAATTGCAAAACAGCTGTTAGAGAAGTCGAAACAAGACAATACCAATGTTTTTCCTGAATCTTCTGAATCTCAGAAACATTCCTCACAATAATCATCTTGGTTCACCTGCCCATAGACTTATGTTGAGGCAAACCAGAACCAGACTGCCAATGAGTAGCAATTTATTAGTTCCATGTGCTAAGAACAACAAAGCAATGAAAGGTCAACTCATGAAAACGCTTTTGTCCCAGAAGTTCTATTATGATAAGACCAGCAAACAGCTCAATCCATTACAAGGAGAGATGGTGAGGATGCAGATAGGAAAAAGTTTTGATAGGATTGAAGTCATGAAAAGTTTATGTCTAGAGCTGAGATCGTACATTGTGGAATCACAAGGAGTAGAATTTAGACAGAATCAGAAACATTTAGTACCAGTGTCCGAGCCAGTATTGCAGCATCTTGCTGTGATAAAGACTCTAATTCTCAGAGTGACTTATCAAATATTCTAGTTTCAGAGGACATTCCAGCAAATATCCCTGTTCCTGAGAATATTCCCAAGAGTCCTAAAGCAGATCATTCACCTATGACAGTCCCTCTTGCTAAACCCAGTCCTACCTGCAACATTACAAGATCAGGTCACATTTCCAGACCATGTTCCAGATACATAGCAACTTGGACATGAAAGTTGTTTATCCATTATTGTACGTATAATTTGCATGCCTGTTTAAATGTCATTATTATTGCAAGACATCTCAGTAAAGAGGGAGGATGTGGATCAGAGTTTGTATGTACCTGTATAAATACTGAGCACGTGCAAGCAGGACTGCCATTTTGTAGTGAGTTGCAGAAGTATGAGCATGTATGTATGTGTAGTAGTCAGTTTGTTTATATTTTATGTTGCTGCTATCAATCCTGATGTGTTCGTATGTAATAAAGTATATAAATGAACACCTACACCTCTTCGTCTTAACTAGCTACAAAAGATGCACAACAACACTGATGTCAAGAAATTCACCTCAAAAGTGAACTTCTTAGAATTGTGCTTAACAGCTTTGAAAGCTGTTTGCATTTCCTACTGCTCTTCTGGTGGTGACTGCTATTAATGCTCAAGCAGAAGGCTAGAGTTTAGCAATGTAGAAGAGTTATTAACAAAAGCCAGGCAAACTTTCAGAAAGATGCTTAACAAGCTGTCTTATCCTTGATTTTGAAGTGTAATAGCAGCACTCCGTTGTCTAGTTTATTATACCCGTTACATAATGTGCTTTCCATAGTAAATCCATAATCCTGTTCAGCTGTGTCTCCCACACCATGCATTAAGATGCTGCCTGTGGTAAGACTATTGCTATCTGTGTCCCTTTACACTTCACATATTAAGCTTATTGCCAAAAGGGGTAAGTCATATTTGCTTCCTTACAACAATATGCCTGTACATAGGTTCATAGGTTCATAGGTATTAGGCTAATGGCCCTGGAGCCTTTACAAGCCTAGCCCATAGGTTACCCTGGCATTGTGCCACTCAATCTTAGTTCCCAGTGCCTCTGTCGAGTAAAGCCACTGGAGTGATCTCTGAGGTGAATTTTCTATTTTCCATCCACTCATCAAGATTTCTCTTAAAGAGGGCCAGTGTGGTGCTCTGCTTGACATGTATAGGAAATCTGTTCCATAGCATGAGCAGTCTCTGGGTTATGAACCTATCCCTCCAGCATGTTCTGTTGATTGTGGTAATGAGGTTGAGGTCTCTGGAGCATGTGTTGTGGAGGGATTGGGATTTCTTCAGATGTAGCATTTCTAACGGAGTTGGGTCAGACATGGCTTTGTAAGTCAAGCAGAGATTGCTTCTAAGTAGTCGATATGAGACTGAGAATAGTTGAAGTTTTTTTAGTCTGTCCATATAGGACAAACATTTAAAGCCTAGGATCCTCTTTGTGAGGTACTTTTGTGGCCTCTCCAGTTGTTGCAGGTGTTTAGTGAGATACATGCCAAATGGGGCATTGTACTCAATGACTGGCCTAATTTATTTTTATTTTTTATTTTTTTTTATTTATTTATCATTTGTTGACCGGGAAAGTCCGACTAGGTTCCACAGAACCTGTTTTCAGTGGAGGCCCGGGGAGAAATGCTCCAGATGGAAGATGCTCTAATGATTGAAGAGTAGAGGGAGACAATGACCTCTTTCTTCCTGGATGCAAAACCCTTAGTAATGAGATGTGCCACATAGAAGGACTTTCTGACCACAGTGGCAATGTGGTGGTCAAAAGAGAGGTTGCTGTCAATCTGTGTTCCCAGATCTCTTATAACGCCTTCTGTGTTCTGTGGACTACCATCGATGTGGTAATTCATGGGAACCGGGTTTTTGCCAAAGGGGATGATGACACATTTTTTGGCATTGAACTTAAGGCCATTGTTCTGACACCAATTGTTGGTCTCAGTGAAGCCTTTCTCTAGGATGTCAACATCACTTGGGGAGTTAATAATAGCTCCCAACCTGCAATCGTCTGCAAACTTTGTCAGCCAGAGTCCCTTCATGTTGACCTGGACTTCATAGAAGTAGATACCATACAGGAGAGGACCCAGGACCGAACCTTGTCGGACTCCACTCGTGACTGGTCAGCAGTCTGACTTGGAGTCAGCTACTTTCACACTGTGGGTTCTATCTGTGAGACAGTTTGCAACCCACCTAGTGATATAGGGGTTGATGCCTAGCTTAGTGAGTTTTACTATGATTCCTGAGTGGGGAGTGGTATCAAAAGCCTTGGCCAGATCAAGGTAGGCTGTATGAACCACCTTGCCTTCATCCACAGCTCTTGTGACTGAATCAACGAAGTTGACCAAGTTGAGCAGACATGATCTACCCTTCACAAAACCAAACTGTGTGGGATCCAGAGTTTGGAGATTCCCTACAACCTTGTTTATTAGGTCCATGATGATGCATTCCATAGCTTTACATATCAGACTCATCAGGCTAATGGGGCAATAATTCCCAGGGTCTGTAGTCACTCCTCCTTTGTGGGGAGGGATGACAGTAACAGTGGACCATTTGATAGGGACAAAGCCTGAGGTGAGGCTGTGATTGAACAGGGCACACAAGTGAGGTGCCAGTTCACTCTGTAGTTCATGTAGAACACAGCCAAGGATAATGCCAGATCCCATATAAGCTGTATTCTTGGCCTTGGACAGTGCTATTTTAACCTGTGCAGCAGTAATACTGGGTGCCTGGAAATCTATTGGTATTGTGACTAGTCCCTTAAGGAGAGAGGGGTAAAGTTGGCACTGAATCTGTCATGCCAAGAGATCACTGCCTTCATGGTATCAGTGCTATGGCCGGATTATGCCCTTGCTATACATTGATCAATCTGCAGGAAAGGCAAGGCAGTCTGTTAAGTATGACTACTGTGGTCAGATAGACCACTGAACTGTAAGCCCCAACACTATCTTACTGCCTTCCACTGTTTCTACATGAAGCTCAGACTTTTGACATACAGTTCATAAATTTATTTAAACAGTTTTGACCAAATAAAATAAACCAATCAAAGCAGCAGTGTCAGTGATTCAGTAGATAGGATGTTTGATTTTAGCGCTGAAATATCAGTAGGTTGTGGGTTATATTTGCATCCCAGGTAGCTGGAGTCATTTTCTTTTACTGACACTGTACTGCAACATTATGGGGTCCTTCATTCCTGGGTTTGCTGCCCTTCAGAAGAGATGTTAAGTTAGGGGCCCAGCTGCCTGAATTGGTGGTAGCTAAGCTGGATGTAAAAGGTCCTACAGTACTTACCAAAACACATAGGTGAAGGTGCCCAGGCTAAGTTTCCAATAATCAGTATGAATATCACCTCAGGTCTACTCAGAAAAGAGGCCACTGGCCTAGTGAGACAAACCTGGATCAAAGGATTAAGGAAAAAAAAAAACACTTGCATTGAAAAGAAGGCTTGATTTTATTCAAAAACCCAGTGTACATTTTGTAGTAATGCCATTATTGTTTCTTCATGGTGAAAGTAGTTCAGATATTACCAGCCTGACTTAGGTGCCCAAGGAAGTGAGACTATAGGTCATAAATGTATTTCCATAATTTGCTAATCCAGTAATGCAGGCAGCATGACATTAGCATCTCAATGATGCATAAATATACAGTGGTAATACAGAGATACTGCCAACAGCAGGCTGACCAATGCTGTGGACACAGTGGTGAGACAGAGATACTGCCAACTGCAGGCTGACCAATGCTGTGGACACAGTGGTGAGATAGCGATACTGCCAACTGCAGGCTGACCAACGCTGTGGACAAAATGGTGAGATAGAGATACTGTCAACTGCAGGCTGACCAACGCTGTGGACACAGTGGTGAGACAGAGATACTACCAACTGCAGGCTGACCAATGCTGTGGACACAGTGGTGAGACAGAGATACTGCCAACTGCAGGCTGACCAACGCTGTGGACACAGTGGTGAGACAGAGATACTGCCAACTGCAGGCTGACCAATGCTGTGGACACAGTGGTATGACAGAGATACTGCCAACTGCAGGCTGAGCAGCGCTGTTGAACTGGATGAGTGAATGCAGGTGGTGCTGGTATACTTTATATGGGTAGTACATTGAACACTTGATGTGCTATGGGATGCAGGATCCACAAGGGTGGCCATAGCTTTACTATGAGCACTAGGGCCACTACAGTAAAGGAAAGCAGACTGATTCCAGGTGCACAGATGGGTATTGACTTACTAGGAACAGCAGATTATGTGTGGCTGGCAACATGTTTATTATAGTTAACCCAGTGCTGCAGCTAGAGCATACATATGCTATGGGCAACATAATGAAGGAAGGCTAGCAAAAGAAATACATTGGCTAGCACAATGGAGCAAGGGTGCCAGCAGATAGTCTATGCTAACTGTCGACATTATACATATCCTGCCAACAGGTAATATAGTTCACTGTGTGCACATTAATTTCAGCTGGTGTATATGTGTACAGTGTTGCCATGATTAGGTTCATGAACACCATCTGTTCATGTGTGTTCTCCATTGAAAAACTTTTCTTCTCAATTTCATAAACTATACATATAGTGTGAGCCATCTGCATTTTGGTTCTGTGGATTTGAAAATATTACTCTGTTGCACTTAGACAATCAACTTATTGTACACTGTTCTCTGAATCAGTTATACATATAATCTATATGCTTTATGTAAACTTTACCCCTCTTATCTCAGAATGTGCTCCTTGCCCATTGCAAGGCTACTTACCCGCATGTATAATCTATCTATCACATCTGGCATATTCCCCAAATTATTTAAGCATGTTGTAATAATCCACTCCTTAAGAAACTTCACCCTTTAGAATGTAAAGATTTCAAACACATTGCTAACCTGTGTACCCTTAACAAAATACTTGTAAAGGTTATATTTATGCAACCTTTGGCCATATAAACAAATGCAGGCTGTTGTGTGATACCCAACATATATTTCACAATTCCTTCAGCACCACGATTGCCTTATTCACTGCCACAAACACCATCTTCAACAGTATGAATGAGTTGAAGAGGAGCTTCTACACTGTTTTTGGAATACTTGGTGCAATTAGATTGCTGTACTCACATCACCATCCACATACATCCAACACAGATAAAACACTCACCCATATAGACTACAGTATATACTATTATCTCAACATGCAGATTACCTGCACAGAAAAGGTACACAATTGTCTACCCAAAATATCCAGGAAGATGCCATTGTGTCATGCTATATCCACCACAACATAATTTACACATATTCATAGCAATACAGCTATAACTTTTATAAGATCAGTATGAAGATGAACCCTGACAAAACAATGTCCCACCAACAGCATCAGGATAACCAGGCTGACTGCTACAGCAGAGATCAGTTCAGCACATGGGACACAAGATATCTAGGCACTTTTTGGTCAGTAGTATGTATATACATGCAAACACATATGCTCAGAAATGCATCTGCAGCAACAGCAGTGGGGTCACACAGTGAAAAACAGTATATATGCATATAAAAACTGTGTCACAAATCAGTAAAGACATAATCACCAGTTCCATGACATGTCACTAAGGCAAAAATCACTTTTATTTATTTTATTTTACATTTCTTTACTGGGAAATTCCAACTGGGCAGAGCCCCTTTTTCAGCAGAGGCCCGAGGAGAAAAGCTCCACATAGAAACAATACATAAGAACACAGACACAATGACATTTTTTATACAATGGTAAAATACATGGCAGAGAAATCATAATTTAAAGTACTTATACAATAGATAATAATCAGATAGAGTTGGCTGAGATTATCTGGTGTTGCAAAAATGCAGATGTCCAATATATATTGAAAGACTAGTCCAGTGATACCTATTGCAACACATGGCTTAACAGTTGGCAGTAGAATCTTAGAATATTAATTATGCAGTTATATTAACAGTTAGCAATAAAAAACTAAAATAAGCAAAAATATTCTGTAATCACTTTTTGTTCGATTATATTAAAGAAGAGGAGAGAAAGGTGAAGTAAGGAAGAAGTAAGTCAGGATGAGTAAAATTGAGGGAAGAGAGGAGTTTTTGATGGTGATAGTTAATGAATAAGATTTTTCTATTCAGTTAAGTAAGGTAATTGATAGGTAGGGTAGGAAGAAAAATGTGTGGGTGAGATAATAAGATGTTAATGTAATACTTTTATGAGTACGGGAGAACATTTTTGTAGTTGTTGATAGTTAGCCTGGACTGTTACATGAGCAGAGCCATGATTATGATAAATAATTTTTGAGTAGTTTAATAAATTGAGTTCAATTGATAGTGGTTCTAATAGAGTGAGGTAGCATATCCCAGGGTTTTGCTATGTGATATGGATATAGAGACTTCCCTGCAGTGTTTTGTAGATTTGGTAACTTGTAATAATGATTTATTTGTTGAGGGAAGCATGCATTTGTTGGAATAAGGGTGCAGTATGTTTAGGAGAGCAGGAGTTTTCTCAGGCTGATAAAGTAGTTTATGAGCCATGGTTAACTGGTTATAAGCTAGGAGTTGTGGTAACTGTAGTCAGGAGAATTTTTTTAGAGTGAGGCAGTGGTGTGTCCTATGCATAGAGTCTGAAGCAAATGTTGCTATTTTGTTATAGTATGTTTCTAGTTTGTCTAAGTCTGTGTTTTTAAGGTTGGTAAGAATGGGTGAGGCATAGAGGAGAGTTGACAGGAGGTGGCATCTGGCAACAGGTACTCTAGAACTGTCTGTTAGAATTTTTTTTTATTCCTGCATAGGGTTCCCATTTTTTTGTGTATTTTCTTAATTGTTTGTGATATGTGTAAATCAAATCTCAGCTTATTATCAATTATAACTCCTAGTAGTTTTGTTTGTGGTCAGGAGTATTTTTTGTATTATAAAAAGCACGGCTATGCAAAGCTGTCCACAACACATCATAAGGTACTTGTCAGTAGGATACACAATGCAGGAAATTATTCTATCCCCATAGCAGCATGAGCACTCTAACATGTTATCACAGAAAAAAAAACATGTAGTATGCACTCAGCAGTGTATCTAATATCAAATACATTTTTCAGAATGCATTAGGACTATGTCAATTGCCTGCATAAATTGCCGCATGGACATTCAGATGACTTATTGTACAATGCCAGGAGATGCATCAAGATCTGAAATGTCTCTGTGTGAGTTGTGTCAGCATGCTGAGTTAGTGCAGGGATGCACTAACAGTCCTCAATACAGAAACCTATTGTCCCAAGACACATGTCACACCCACAAGACCCTGGTTTTCATATGGCATACTTGGTATGGTAAGTGTTTACTTCCAAATCAGACAGACCACATTGGGCATAAATTGTATTTATACTGTATTTATATATCATATATCATGGACAGAAGTAGGTCAAAAACTAAAAAAGATAGCTGGGTGCACAAGACCCAGGATAAAAAGTGCCCAATCCCGGTAGGCTAGCTGGTGCCAAGACTGGAAAAGATGACAGTGTAGAATCCTTAAAATACGGAAACATTCCTATGAAGGGGCCAGGCCCTGGGGGAGGATGGACCCCCTTTTATAGAAGGAAGTAGCAGTCCACAAAAATCACAAAAACTAATAAGCCAAAGATGAACCATAAAAACAATAAAGTGGACTACTGAGGAAAATAAAGAAATTATGTATTGTTACTTTTATGCAAAAAGCCCAGAATTTCCAGACACAAGATATACAAAATGATTAAGAGAGAAATTAGAGGAAAGAAAAATACTTCCGCAAGAAAAACTGTCAGAAATTTCAAATGAAAATTTGTGTTCATTAATAAAACAGATTTGTGAAAAACAGAATATAGATCAAGAAACCTTCATCTGTTTGGAAGTAGAAGCATCTGAGGAAGTGTGAAAATATAAACAACAAAACCAAGTGACATTTGAAAAGTTTAAAAAAGAAATATGGACATGGGAAAGAAAGAAAGATTTGATATGGTGCAATATTTATGCAAAGCAGAAAGCCAAATTAATCAATGTAAAGAAGGCAACCCAAAGATATTTGAAGAGAAATACAGGTAAAGGCATCTGGATATGGAACATGTCACAACAGAAAAATAATATCACAAATATGGAACACAGAAAAGAAGATTAATAAAGTAGAAGTTAAAAAATAGAAGTTGAAGTTATGGAGTGCCTGCAAAGTGAAGGATTTGTGTAGAAGGTCTAACACAGGTTGCATCACAGCAGGATGGAGCGAGTCTCCAAAACCAGGGAGAAACAGGAAGATCAGGAAACATCTGAAGAAGAAATATGGACATGGGAAAGAAAAAGAGATTTCATATGGTATAATATTTATGCAAAGGAGAAAGCAAAACTAATCAATATAAAAAGAGCAGCACCAAAGATATTTGAAGAGAAAGGCAAAGGAATCCAGACATGAAAAGCTTTACAATACAAAAAAGTAAGAAGACAAAGAGGAAAATTAGAAAAGAAGATTATTAATGGAAAAGTTAAATAAACAGAAACTGAGGTTATGGAGTACCTGCAAAGTGAAGGATTTAGTGTAGAAAATCTAATGCAGAAAGCACAACAGGATAGAGTAATGGATATCCAAATTAAGGGGAAACCAATGGAACAAGAAGCAATTGGTCAGGTGCTATATCAAGATAATTTGGAGCCTTCCACGGGAAAGCAGTATAAACATTCACTTGAAGCTAGACAGCAAGGGAAGGAACAGGAAACTGTGGAAACTGATGCAGTCAATGTTGAGGAGTGATAGGCCAGTGAGTTCCCATATGACAGAGCAACAGATGGCACAGGATGAAGGTGAAGAGAATGTGTCACATGAAGATGCTATATAACCTTCTATACAATGCCCACAGGAATTGGAAAACAAGGGATGTGCCCTCAGTTTGGAAGAAAATGAGCTAAGAGAAGAATTGCTTGATTTAATAGACATAGACAGATATATCAAGATCAATGAAAGAAATAGACTTCAGAAGGTTAATAAAACCCAAAAAGTCAGAAGTCTGATAAAACAAATGAACACAGTAATTAGGACTGTTCATAGAGATCCATGTGATATAACAGAAGTAAACAGGTTCTATTACTATGCAGCTAAATTAATAACTGATAATGTTCTACCACAAGAACACAGGGTAGTGAGGGAAAGGAAAGGGAGAAATCAAATACCATCTTGGAAATATCGAATACAGAAAACTATAAAGCAATTAAGACAAGAAGTGTCACTGTTAGAAGACTATAGAAGAGGGAATAGATCAACAAAAATACTAAGAAAGTTAGATGTGATAAAAGCAATGCGCAATATTAGAACAGACCAGAATCTATCATGCACTATCGCAAATAACAAACTAAAAATTTCAGCACAGGCAGAAAAACTTAGAAAATACGAAGAAAAATATAAAGGAAAAGTACAAAATAAGCAATTTATTGATTACCCAAAAAGGTTTTATAGAGAACTGGGAAATAATGTAAAGGGAATTGAAAGACTGCCAAAAAAAGAAGAAATAGATACATTTTGGAGAAGTATCTCTGAAGATCCTGTGGAACATAACAAAGATGCTAAATGGATAGAAGAAGTAAAAGAAAGAATAAGAAGTCTAAAGGTACAGGATATGAAATGAGATGAAGTAACAGTCAGAGAGATTGAAACAAAGTTAAGAAAAGCCTCTAATTGGAAAACTCCAGGCCCAGATGCAGTACCTAACTTCTGGTTCAAAGTATTAACATCTTTGCATGGACATTTAGCCAAGAGTAAGAACTATTTATATGCCCATCCATAACAGACACCAATCTGGCTAACAACAGGAAAAACAATGCTCCTACTTAAGAGTGATCCTGCAAGCTACCCTAAAAATTATAGACCAATAACTTGCCTTATTTATTTATTTATTTATTATTTATTTTACATTTGTTGACCGGGCTAGTCTAACTGGATACATGTCCATTTTCAGTAGAGGCCCGAGGAGAAAAGCTCCACTGTAACAGTCTAAGGTAACACACTTAAGAAAAAAAATATATACACGAGGATAACTAAACTACTAAGCAGGAGTTAGCAACTAATTAGCATACAAAACAACAGAACAGCAATTAGTGAATCAAAAACACACAGCAACAACAGCAGTATTTAAATACAGAATTTAATTTTTTTTTTTTTTTTATAGCATCTGGACTTGGACTTGACCTATCATGAAGAAAAAAAGAACTAAAATACTACCCGTGCAAGGCATTAGGTAGTGCAAAGTAAGTAGAGGTGATAGGAGGTAAAACATAAGCAAAGTAAGTAGCGGTAATAGGAGGTAAAATCATAAGAAAGAGGAAGTCACAAGCTGAAGAGAGTCAAGGGGAAAAATTGTAGTGATGGGAGCAGTGATATAAGCTAGATGGAGACAAGGCAGTGTGAGAGAAGGAGAAGTAATACTTGTCCAGATGATGGGTGTGTACAGTGCAGATAGAGGTAATGGGAAAAGAGGTAAGATGTGGAAGTAGGAAACAAGAGTCAGTCAGGAGAAGAGCAAGGGCAGAGCCAGTGTGATTTGAGGTGGGTCTTTAAATGTTTCTTGAAAAGGGTGTTGAGGTCAAGGTAGTAAGTTCACTAGTGAGCTTGTTCCAGTGTGTACCCACAGCATTTGAGAAAAGGGAGTCACCTGCTTTATTCTGAGATTTACATGTGGCTACTAGAAGTTTATTAACTGATCGTAGGGTAGTGAGATTCTTATAGGGGGAAATAAGAGTATTAAGAATAGGTGCATTAGAAGGGAAATGGAGTATCCTGTGGGTAATAGTCAGTTGTTGAAGTAGAATGAGATTTTGTAGTTCAAGCCAACCTAGCTGTCTGAGATTTAAGCAATGATGAGTCCGATATGGGGCACCTGTAGCAAACCTGATAATGTTGTGGTAGGATGAGGCTAGTTTTGACAGGTTTGTTTTTGATAGGTTAATAAAGGTTGGAGAGGCATACAGTAGTGTTGAGATGAGATGTGTTTGAGCTAAAGATATCCTAGTCTCTGGTGTGAGAAATTGTTTAAGTCTATAGAGAGCACCTATTTTTTGTTAACTGTTTTATAGTTAGATTGATGTGAGCATCAAAGTTTAGTTGATTATCTATTGTGACACCAAGCAGTTTTGTGGTGCTGTCGGGTGATATAAGCATGCCATTGTTAGAGACAATAGTAAAGGAAATTGGGATGGACTTATAAGTTGGAGTAAACAATAGTAACTTAGTCTTTTTAGGATTAAGGAGGAGACAGATGTGTTTGAACCAATTTTCTGCTGCAGTAAAAACATTTTGGGTACATGAATGTAGTTCAGCAGGAGACGTTGCAGTGCAGATGATTGTAGAGTCATCTGCATACTGAATGCAAGTGGAAGATGGGAGGGAGGTATTCAGGTTATTAATAAAGATGGAGAAGAGGAGGGGACCTAGAATAGAGCATTGTGGGACTCCAATGGAGACTGGGAGCTGGGAGGATAAATGACTGTCCCAGAGAACTGCTTGTCGTCTATTTGACAGGTAGGAGTTGAACCACTGAATAGCCATTGTGTCAAGAGAAAGGGATTTAAGCATATCAATCAGAAGATGGTGATTTACCATATCGAATGCTTTCGAGAGGTCAAGAAATAATGCAGATGAGTATAGATTATTGTTGCGATTTTTGTTGATGGAGTCTGTAAAGGAGAGAAGGGCAGTGGTGGTACTATGGAATGGTCTAAAACTGTGCTGTGAGTCAGAAAGTAGGTTATTATGGAGAAGGTGCTCTAGAAATTGTTGGTGGACACATCGTTCCATGATTTTAGCTAGAGGAGAGAGTAGGGCTATAGGACGGTAGTTTGAAAGTTCAGTTGTATTTCCCCCTTTATGTAAAGGGATGATATGGGAGATTTTCCAGAGAGACGGAATAGTGGATTCGGTTATGGTTCTGTTTATTAAGATGGAGACTGGGAATGCTAGTACCTCTGCAGCTAGCTGCAGATACTCTGCTGGCAGTTTGTGTGCTGAGGGGGTACAAGGTTTAAGTTTTCGGAGTTGGTTGTAAATGAAGGCTGTGGATACTGTGTTCAACTTTAAAGAGGGTGTTTTACTATTAGGAGGGTTAATTCCAAGGGTTGTGGGTGGAGTTGAGGTGTTGGCAAGAGAGGTGACTGTTTCTGAGAAGAAGTTATTGAAGGTGTCAGCAATTTTATTAGGAGGGGTCTGAGATAGGTTGGCAGGGGGGGGGGGTTGAGTTTCCAGGGTATAGGAGTTTCTTGATTCCAGACCAAAATTTTTGAGGGTTCTGTTGGGGGTTTTGTTGAAATTTAAAGTAGAAGTTTTTTTTGTCAAGGAGTATAAGTTTCTTTGTGGTATTTCTAAGGTGTTTGAAATGTTGGTGGTCAGTGGGGTTTTTTGTGATTCTCCATTTTGCCCAAAGTTTGTTTCTTAGTATCATTTTTTGCTTGGTTTCTTTGGAAAGCCATGCTTTGGACCTTATTTTAATTTGGCGAGAGGGGGCATGGCTGTCCAGAATTTGGAGGAATTTATTATTGAAATAAGTGACTGCTTCATCGAGAGGAAGGTCTTTGAGAGGTGCCCAGTGCCTTCCAACGACGCATAAACTATACATGGGAATTGATGCCAACAGAGTTTATAGTCATTTAGAAGAAAACTCAATTATGACAGTAGAACAAAAGGACAATAAAAGAAAGTCATATGGAACAAAGGATCATTTGTTGTTAAATAAAGTCATAGTGGAGAACTGTAAAAAGAGGAAGAATCAAAGTATGGCATGGATTGAATACAAAAAAATCATTTGATAGTATCCCTCATTCATAGATAAAAGAGTGCTTAAAAATGTATAAGATACACCCCACACTGATCGACTACATTACAGTGACCATGAAACAGTGGCAGACCACTTTACAATTAAGCCACGATAAAGGGCAAACTATTATCCCAGGGATAAAAATTCAAAAGGGATATTCCAGGGTGTCTCTCTGTCACCGTTGCTATTATGTCTTGCCCTTAATCCATTAAGCTCTTTACTCAACAGCTTAGGCCATGGCTATAATTTGGCTCTTAGAAAACCACAAGGTGCAAAGGCTTCTCACCTTCTGTTTGTCGATGATTTGAAACTATAGCTCATCAGATAAGGAACTGAAAGCACAACTGCAGGTTGTTGAAACTTTTTCAAATGATATAAGAAAGTAATTTGGTCTTGATAAATGTGCAAAAGCAACCTTTAAAGCAGGAAAACTGCAGCACCATGAAAACATATGTTTGGGACAAGAATGAGATATAAAAGAACTTGAGCAAGAGGGAATGTATAAATATTTGGGAATCGATGAAGGATCAACAATAAAACATGAACAAATGTGAATAAGACTTAGTAAAAAATATTTCAGAAGACTTAAATTAATCCTGAAAACAGCGTTAACATCTAGGAACAAAATTCAGGCTATAAACCAGTTTGCTCTTCCTCTCCAGTTTTGGAGTGACTGACTGGCGCTAAAACATGTTGGATAGATTAGATAGGAAAACAAGAAGGATGCTTCATGCTCAGCAAATGATTTATAAAAATCAGTGCATACCAAGATTATATATTCCCCATTCTGAAGGTGGGGTGGGCGTCCTTGAAATTGATTACATGTATAGATCTGCAAACGTGGGGCTCCACATATATCTGCAGACTTCACAAGACTCAAATGTAATGAATGTTTTGAAACATGAGGAGACTAAATCTAAAGACCAGATGAGAAGGCAAGAAATGTGGAAAATACATAAATATAGTAGCCAGTATAGACAACTTCTGGAAGAACCTCATGTTGATCATGAATGAATGCAGGAACGGTTAAGGAGAGGTAAACTCAAACCAAGAGATGAAAGGTTAATATTGGCTGCTCAAGGGAGTGGGCTACATACATGTTGGTTTACAAAGTCCATTGAACATGTGGGAGAAACAGACAAATGTAGGTTTTATAAAACCAAATTATAAACAGTGGCATACCTCATTGCTGGTTGTGATATACTAATGGCAGAAGGACTGTATAATGAAAGGCATAATAATGTGGCAAAATTGTTGCACTGGGGACTGTGCAAACATTATGGTATTGAAGTGGCTGAAAAACACTGGAAACATGAACCACAAAGCATCATAGAAAATGAAGAAGTCTACATCACATGGGATCATCCATTACCAACGGTTCAAAAGACAGATGCTAGAAAACCAGATATAGTGGTCCAAGAAAAGAAGACAAAAGTAGCATTGATCATTGAAATTGCCACACCCAGTGACTATAGTGTCTTGCGTACAGAGAGACACAAAGTCATAAAATATCAGTATCTGCAAGCAGAAATGAGAGCAATGTGGAAGAAATGTACCCAGACAGTTCCAATAGTAGTAGGAGCAACAGGTCAAAGAGTCTACAATCATATTTAGATATGTTAACAATGCATGTAATTCCATATGAATTACAGAAGGATTCATTACTGGGCACATTGCGGGTGCTGTGAAGAGCACTACTGGCTGACATTAAAGAGTGAAACAATACTAATTTCATGAACTTTAATCGTACTTTGACTTAGGAATGGGGTCAATTCCCGTTGTGGTATTAGGAACCCAGAAGATTTGGACAAATTAAAAAAGGCAGATATCATTGTATGTTATTCACATACTGCATCCAGTATGTGACCTACATTACTATTTATGCCCTACAGACCGGCCACAGTCATGCACTGTGCTGGATCATGGCCTGTTGTACCAGCTTTTTCCTAGCAGCAGTATATGGGCCTGCAACATTCCCTCTAGCATATTCTATTTGCAGCAGTGATACAAGAGTATGAGGTATGTGGATGGCAGCAGGAGTAAATCTGCATGGCATCCGCATCCACCTTAGGGACAGACACAGCCAAGGCAGCAGCATTCCATCAGACATGTCCTTCAGCAATATCCACCATCTTGTCTCTGTGTTTCCCAGCAACATCAATGGACCTAACATTTGTACTGGCTGACTCTGCAGTGTTATCACACATGCTTTAGTGACCATCAGTAAGGATATCATCAAGTCCATGCATATCAGAATTACTAACCAAGCGAGTAACAGAGATGCTATTAGCCATTCCTGTTGCATAACCAACAATGACCAACTGTACACAAGCATTGTCAGCCTTGTGGTCACCTCTTATTGTATTTTTCTGTTCACTGCTAAAGGCATGACTGCATGTGGTTAGCTTACAGCAGCAGTGCAGGAGTGTTGAAAATATGTGAATAAATAGAATTGTTAGAAATACTGTGCACCAACTAACCTTATAACATTCAATACAGAGGTGTATCTGCCTCAATACCATTTGTCATACCTGACCACAGACTACACATGAATATTAATGGATGTTGTGATATGTAGCTAGCCTGAGGCAAATATGCCCTTCCTTCTATAGCCGATCTGCATTAACATAATGCAAGTCTTTATCTTTGAATCTGTTCTTCCTATCTAGTTCTCCAATGGCATACCATTGTTAAGCATTCTTGTCTGCTAACCACATTCACATCAACTGCAAGAAAAGGCAGCCAGTATGCATGGCATTCAAAGTTCTTACCAATCTTAGCAGTGGGGTAATGTATGTCCCCTTCTCAAATCAGGCACCTTCCCTTAAAATTTAGTTCTGACCATTAGAACCATTTACAACTGTATCCATTGCAGACACTGATACACATGACAAACAGAAGAACTATCCAATAGCAGTACACCCATGCCTGTGTGGTACAGCACATCCCTCCTTCTCTATTTTTCAGCCAGCTACACCCAAACATCTTTATCCTTAGTTACAGTGCTAGCTAATGTGAGAGAACATGTGCCTAAAGACCACAGGTATCTCACTCTTGTGAATATATGGCTATAATTTTGATCAGAAATATATGACATTATGTCATTAGACTACTTGGCAAGAAACCATTCAGGGTAGAGTGTAATGTGTCAATACAATGTACCATTGCTTGGAAATTGACATGGGACAGCAGAATAAGGCATGCTCACTTTATTTTGTTTTAATCTGTTTCCCAAATCTCTATCCATTGTACATTTAGCTTAGAGTGGCAGACAAAGCTTCCCTTTTACCAAGCATTGATCATTTCAAATAATTGGCATACATAGATAGACAAAGTTTCCTGCTCTAATAATTTCTTTTGATAAATATCTGGCTTTGGGTAGTAAATAGGAGAGCATTCTCACCCTCCCTCTCTCTTTTTCCTTTTTCTAGTCTACTTCTTCCCACCACCCCGCCCTTCTTTCAGTAAAACCCAGGTAACAGACAATGCTCCTTTCCACTCACCCTTCCATTTCCTTGTCGAATACCTCAGCTCAGCTGCAGTCAGCATTTAATTCTGTTCTCAGTCCTTACCCCTTCCCAAAATGAACACCAGATGTCTTACTAGAATTTCTTTTCACTCAGGTCTGTACTCTGGCTTTGGTTGGCAGACAAGGCCTCCTGGCTTACAGACAATTAACAATGCCTAACTATACACAAGCATTGTCAGGTCTGACAATGTTGGATAGCCAGGTGGCTCACAGATAGCACTCAAGAAGTTACAGTAAGGGAATATACCCCTACAAAAAGGATGGTCATTAGTGGAGCTCCTCAAGGCTCAGTGTTGGGGTCGCTCCTTTTTTGGCATCTACTTCTCTGACATCAAGCCTAGCATCATTGACCTTTGGCTGACCAAGTTTGCAAAAGAATGCAAATTAGGCATGGTCATAGAATTCCCCACAGACATGAATACCCTCGGAGAAGGATTGAAACAGACCAATAACTGGTACCAGAGCCTCAGTTTAAAACCCAGTGTTTAGAAATGCATAACAGTATCCTTTAGCAAGATAGCTGCCTCTGGAAACTACCACATTGATAATACACCCTTAAAAGTAGGCCCAGTGGTAATGGATTTGGGAATGCATGTTGGCAGTAACCTGGCTTTTGACCATCATGTGCCTACAGTAGTAAGGAAATTATTCTATGTTCCTCAACTTATAAGCAAGAGTATGGCATCTAGATCTATAGATGTCATTGTTCCACTGTCCTCAGCCCTCATCAGACCAGTCACTGACTACAACACCCCTTTTTGTATGTACCTGACCAGGCATATACAACTAGTGGAGCATCCACAGAGTTTCCTCACAAAAGGAATATAGGGCATAAACAACATGTCCTACGCAGACCACATCAAAGCCCTCCCTGTACTCAGTCTCAGACAGAGTGCTGAGAGTGGACCTATGCCTGGCCTACAAAGCATTCTCTGATCCTGCTCTTATCATGCTCTGATGGTCCTGTTGCACATCTGCAAAACACATAGCATCAGAATTACCCAATCCAGGGACTTAAACTTCGACTACAATATAAACAGGACATGTTGGAGGGACAGGCTGCCCATCCATGTGAAGTAGAGTTCTTCCATAATCCGATTCAAGTGTAACTTAGACCATTGGAATGGGAATTGGTTTAGTACCTATGCCTCTGTTAGACAGAGGCAGCCTGTAAATGCTTGACCACCCATAACCAAGGTTGCATCTCTCCTTCTTCTTCTTTCTTCTTCTTCTTCTTTCGGCTTTTTCTCTGTTAGGGGTCACCACAGTGGATCACCTGTCTGCTCATGATTGGCAGTGGAGTTTTTACAGTGTCAAGTTGCCAGCCCGTTGCCCAACCTTCCACGGAAGGCACACACATGCACGCACTCATGTCTAGGTCCAGTTTAGAGTATCCAATCCACTGACAGCATGTCTTTGGGATGTGGGAGGAAACCGGACACCCGGAAGAAAACCCACCCAACCACAGGGAGGACATGCAGACTCCGCACAGAAGGCACCCCAGCCGTGGATTTAACTGGAGAACCTCTTGCTATGAGGCAGCAACGCTAACCACTGCACCACCACAGCCGCCCTAAATTAACATGTTTAACAAGGAAGATAATTAGGGTAGTGTGAATGGGAGGATACTGGTGTAGGTGCCTGGGCTTTGACTGGGGGTTAGCCAGGAAAGGGAGGAGCTTAAGGAAGGTGTAAATGTAAGTGATGCGGGGGTGGGAGAGAATGGGGGATAGGGAATGGGGCCCCCCCAAAGATGCCTGCACAGCTTTACTGAAAACAAAATTAAAAACTTTTCCCAAATGAACCTCTCTGACATTTGCCCATTATTGCCGAAGTCATTCACTGCCACCAAATAACACACATTCCCCAATGGTCATTTCAGTTGTATGTCCATATCTGTACAAGCACTTTTACTGACACCAAAACAAACATTTCCCCCAATGACCCTTTCAGCAGTTTGTCCATGTCTGCACAAGTTCTTCACTAATACCAAATCAAACATTTCCTCTAGTGATCCTTTCAGTACTTTTTCCATGTATACCCAAGCACTTCTGACACCAAATGGACCACCACTGCCCAATGATCCCTTCAGTAGTTTCTCCATGAATGTACACACATGTCACTGATGCCAAATTAAACATTTCCCCAAAGATGCCTTTGGTAGTTTTTCCATGTTGACCCAAGCACTTCACTGACATCAAATGAAATATTTCCTCAAATGATCTCTTAATCTAAAGGGTCGAGAAGTATGCAAACCTCGTAACTGCTGGATAGATCTTACTCCGCCAACACTCCACACCCCAAAACACAGTTGTGAATTGGAACATGCATGCCAACACAAATCCTGTTGTTCAAGTAACTTTGTAGTTTCTACTTTGAGCTAAGAGGTCCAGAGGTAACTGCTGCTTCCTACTGATCAATCTCTTTCAGACACACAAACGCGAAAAAGAACCACATACACAGATATACAAACACACACCTTTTTACTTTTATCATAGGAGGTTACAAGGCTATTGGCCTGGAGGCCCTTAAGCCTAGCCAAGAGTTTAGCCCATGTTCAGACAACTCAGCACCCAGATCCCCTGTCCAACAGGGACACAGGTGGAATCCCAGGAGTGTATTTTCTGTTTCCCATCCAGTTATTCAGGTTGCGCTTAAAAAGGGATAATGATGTACTCTGCTTGACATAGAGAGGGAGTCTTTTCCACAGATGGGAGAGTCTCTGGGACACAAATCTGTCCTGGCAACAAGTCCTATTGATATCACAGACCAAGCTGAGGTCACGTGTATGGGTTGCTCGAGCAGAGCTTGATTTTTGGATATGCAGCAGTCCCATCAAGGGGGGGTCTGAGACTGCTTTGTATGCCAGACAGAGGTTGCCTCTGAGGAGTCTGTATGAAACTGAGTAGAGAGACCGGGCATTTATCCTGTTTAGGGTAGGTGTTTGAGGCCCTGAAGGCTCCTGGTGAGGAACCTCTGTGGTCTCTCCAGCTGCTGCATGTGCTTTGCAAGGTACATGCCAAAGGGAGTACTGTACTCAATAATCAGCCTTATAAAGGGAAGAACACAGGGATCGTATGACCTCTTTAACCCTGGATGAGATACCCTTACTTATGAGGTGGGCCATGTAGAAAGCTTTCCATACAATGGAAGCAACATGGTGGTCAAAAGTCAGGCTATCAACCTGGGTGCCCAAATCTCTCACTACTGATTGTGTGCTTAGGCTGTTATTAATGTGATAATATCCAGGGACGTCACTCTCCTGAAAGGGGATGATGCATTTTTTGGCATTCAACTTCAGGCCATATTTTTGGCACCAGTCATTTGTTTGGGTGAGACCCTCCTGGAGAACGTCCACATCACTTGGGAATTTATGACTGTGCCCAGCTTGCAGTCATTTGCAAACTTGGCCAGCCATAGCCCACTGGTTTTGGCCTGCACCTCAGAGAAGTATATCCTGAATAGTAGATGCCCCAAGACCGATCTCTAGGGTACGCCACTCATTACGGGTCTACTGCTTGAGGTGGCTTCCCCTCTTTTGATTAGGTGGGTTCTATCAGTGAGCCAGTTTACTACCCATCTGGTAATATATGGATTGATGCCTAGTTGAGAGAGTTTATCTACTATGCCTGAGTGGGGAATAGTGTTGAAGGCCGGGTCAAGGTAGGCAGTGTGCACAGTCTTCTCCTTGTCCATGGCTTTGGTGACCATCTCAATGTTGTTGATCATATTTAACAGACATGACCCCCCCCCCCGACAAAGCCAAACAGTGTGGGGTCGAGTGTTTGGAGGTCATCAATGTCCCTGTTAATGAGGTCCATGATAATTCAATTTCATGGCCTTACAGATCAGGCTAGTTAGGCTGATGGGTCTGTAATTTCCTGGATTAGTGGACACTCCACCTTTGTGTAAAGGGAGGACAGTGGTTGTCTTCCAATTGGCTGGGACAAAGCCAGTACTCAGGCTTTGGTTGAATAGAGTGGCTAATGGTGCTGCAAATTCATGCCAGAGTTCATGTAGGATGCAGCCTGGGATGTTATCAGGTCCAATGGAGGCTGTATTTTTTGCCTTTGAGAGGACAGTGATGACCCATTTCCCAGAGATAAGGGGTGGGTTGGCAGTATTGGGGATGTCCTGATTTACTGATGGGGTGGACAGAGGGGAGAAGTTTTCACTGAATCTGTCAGACAATAGAGTGGCTATATCTACAGCATTTGTGAATGAGATGTCCTTGACCACCAGTTCTGAACAGATCTGGTCTCTTTCTTTGAGATTGCAGACATATGTGAAGAAGGCCTTATGATGGCCTCTAGTAGATGTGGCCAATTTGGACTCAAAGCTGGCTTTAGAGGATTTCACTAGTGCTCTTATTTGCTTGTTCAGGCTAAGGAGAGATTGGTTCCAATTGGGCACCTGCTTTTTCTTGATCCTGGACAGCAATATTTTCCTTTTGCTATATAGTTTCTCTATTGCAGATGCCCACAAGACAGGTTTACTCTTCCTTGCAGAGGATAATTTTGTCCTGTCAGGTATTCTGATTCCATGCATCTAAATAAATGCTCATATAGTACTTTGGTGCAGATTTGGACATTGGTGCCAGTTCCTGCAGTCAGGGAGGGGGCTGTGAAGTTGTTTATACCATCCCTCATGAGGTTGTAATCAGCTTTGGAGAAGTTGTTTTGTTTGACCATAGCTAGAAGGTTGTCAGGGGAGATGGTGACTTCGAAAGTGACTGCTTTATGGTCGGATCTTACCAGAGAGGATGATACCATAGGGGTGCTGCAGTGGTTACTCATGTTGGTTAATATCAAGTCCAAGACATTATCACCTCTCATGTGGACATCAACTAACTTTTCCAAGGCATTTGCATTGATTAAAAATCAAGGAATCTCTGGGCATTTGTGTTCTGGCATGAGTAGTTTTTCTAATCTATAGTTGGTAATTAAAGTCACCCAGGATTAGGGTAAAGGGTTGAATCTTGACAGATCTGAAGAGGTCCAGATAGATGGAGTGGGCATAGAATCAAATTTGGGGGCCTGTAGCTAGCTATGATTTGAATAGGGATCCTGTCAACGGTTAACTGCACCTGGAGTATCTCCTGCGAGTCATACTGTTTGACCAGCCTGGAAGTGTGTGCGTCTTTAATATATATTGAAACTCCACCTCCTGTGGCTTTGCTGATCACATTTTGGGGTCTGAATGCATGACAGGATGTGCAACCAGGTAAGGCTGGGGTGCTCCCTGCAGCTTTGAACCAGGTTTCTGTGACTGCACAAATATCATCTTCCGGGGTTAAGAATGCTTGCAATGAGTGCAGTTTCATGTTTATAGACTCCTAGCATTTAGCAGCATGACCCTTAATTTGCGTTTTGTTTGGATTTCTATGTTGGTAGTATTGACCTCGTGACTCTTCATAAAAAAGGCAGTATAGGGGAGGCAAGGGCCTTTGCAGAAGCCTGAAGCCCAATTGAGACAGATGCAGGCCATCTCTAGCAAAGCATCATAGTCTGTCGATCATATCTTCCCAGCCTGTCAGTCATTGGATACCCCTGAAATGACACCAGAAACTACACCAACTGTTAAAGTCAATCATTTTCTGTTTGTATTGAGGCATCATTCTGGGTGACAGTAGAATGCTCCTTAAAGCTAGGGACATACCTGCCTGGAACACATTCAGCGAGCTCAATCATAGCTCTCTTCATATAGTCCAAGGAGGTATGTCTCAAATCATTCACGCCAACATGGACTATGACAGATAACAGTACCTGTTGCTGAGAGACTTGAGTGCGTGTGTGATATAGTGGATTCTGGCACCTGACAAACAGCTAACCGTGACTTTCTCCTTTTCCAGCCTGGTGAGAGGCACGTCTGTGTCTCTCATAATAGAGTCTCCTGTGACTAATATGTTGGGTTTATGGTTAGGCCTTACTGGTTGCAAGACACTGGTATGTGGACTATGCATGGTATGTAGTGTGGAGGGTTGCAGAGTACTTGTGTTTTTGCCTCTGAGGTCTCCTTTGTTTGGGTTTGGTTTGTTGAGAACCTCCACATATGTGGGTGTGTATTGTGTAGTTGTGGGTGGCGTTTGAGGTGTAGTAATTCTGTTGACAACCTTCTCAGTGCCAGATATACTGGCTTGTGAGGGAGAGAGCACAGATGGTAGCTTCTTTATGTAAATGCATCTCTCTCAAATTGTGTTCCTAGGTGATAGTAGTAGATGGTTATCCGTATACATGAGGCAGTTGCTACACTTTCTCAGGATGCCCATAGCAACCAGGCTGGCAGAAGAAATCATAGGAAAATTGTTCAGCCATATTTGCCAGAATCTGAGGTAGTGAGGCCACTTGCTAAACAGCAAAAGTGTTGCTTAGTAAGTGTAAAATGAAGGTGGCCGTTAACTTTTTAATCTGAGATCCATGGCTCATGTACATTAGTGTACTGTAATCTCACTCTAAGATCTGAAGAAGTTGATTGACGAAAACATAAAGGAAATTTTGTACAACAGCATTATTGTTATCATCTGTGCTTGTTTTTGGATTACGTCTTTTCATTTCGGATTAAAGAAGTTTTGTCTCAACGGTTGGACTCCCTGTGCCTTGTATTAACTTGTACTGTAATCTCATTCATTTCCACAACCCCTACTCACCACTCCCAATGGTTGCTATAGCAACAGAAAAAGGACAGTTGTGTATACTTACCATAAATGTAGATGTTCAAGCGTATTTACTGTTGCAGTCATCACATTTGGGTCATCCCTGCCAGGGCAGCCCTCGGCCAGTCCAAACACCAGAGGCCCAGCACCTCCGCGTCGACTGCCATTGCCCCAGGACCAACATCAGGTCGCCAGTAGTATAAAGCAAGGCAGTCGATGCCATTACATCAGTCTCTCTTGCCCTAACCTGTCAGGAGCCCCCACATAGGAGCCAGGTTTTGGTGGAAGAACCCCACCAGTAGAAAGTAAATACCAATATGTCCCTTCTAAGGAAAGAGAAGAAAAAAGGGGATGGAGGAAGGGAAACCAGAACTGCAACAGTGAATACACTCAAACATCTACATTTATGGTAAGTGTATACAACTCTACTAATGTTCTTCGTGTTTCACTGTTGCAGTCATCACATTTGAGTTGATTCCCAAAGCTGAGGAAATGGGTGGAGGCAGTCAAGGAAACTATGGGCTGGCTAGGATGCCCTGCAAGACTGCAGAGGCAAACCCTGCCCTGGATTTGGAGAAGAGAGGTAGGTGGTAATGTTTGGTAAAAGTGTGAACAGATGTCCAGGTGGCAGACTCCACGATGTTCCTGGTGGAGACTCAGCTGCAGAGGTGGAGGCTGCTCTGGTGGAGTGAGTCCTGACCCCCTTGGGGGGGAGGCTTTCCATGTTGTTTGTAGTAGAAATGGATGCAGTGTGCTATCCATTTGGAAAAGATTTGTTTCAAGATGGCTTTGCCCTCTGCCCCCTGCAGCAAAGATAACCAGCAGTTGATCAGACTTTCTGAAGGACTTAGTCCTTTCTAGATAGGATCTGAGCTGTCTGTGCACATCTAGAGAGTGCAGGATCCTTTCCCCCTTGTTCTGTGGATTAGGGAAAAAGGTGGGCAAATAAATGGACTGGGTGAGAGCCACAAAGATCCATGAGTGCTTTCAGCTCAGAGACTCTTCTGGCTGAAATGATGGCCAGAAGGAAAGCTAGCCATTACAGGAGAGAAATGTTAGCTCTGCAGAAGAAGCTTGTTTGAAGGGGGGCAGGGTGAGTTTTTCCAACACAAAGTTTAGGTCCCGAGCTGGGGTTGGTGCTCTTCTGGGTGGCCTCAAGTTGCTAGCCCCTCTTAGGAACTGTTTGATCTAGGGGTGTGAGAAAAGGGGCTGCTCGGTGGGAAAATGAGCAGAGATAGCAGAGGCATGAATTTTAATAAAGGAAAAAGAGAGGCCACTGTGTAGTAGGTCAGCTAAGTAATCCAGGATGAGAGGGAGGGAGGGCTGTGCCCTACTGACTCCCTTAGCCTGAACCCAGGTGCAGAACCTTTTGCATTTGTCAGCATAAGACCTCCTAGTGCTAAGGCGTCTGGCCTCACATATTACATCTAGAACCTGTTTACTGATGTTGGCAGCTTGATTGGGGGTTAGGGAATAAGTAAAGCTGCCAAACTGAGCATCTGCAATTGGGGATGCATGAATTCCCATTCCCTCTGGGTCAGGAGTCTTGGAATCTGAGGAAGATGCCATGGTGGCAGTGGGGACAGGCTGCACAGCAAGGGGTACCAGTGCTGGTGAGGCCATTCTGGAACTATAAGAATTGTCCTTGGTTTTTCCTCCTTTATTTTGAGCAGTACCTTGGGGATGAGTGGTACCAAGGCTGCATCTATGCCTTAAAAATAACCATAGGCTATCAAAACTTGCCAGATGCTTTTGGGAAACATGGCTGAGCTTTAAAAGCCCCCCCCCCCCAAGGTCTTCAGCCAAGTAATTGTCTATGAACCTATGAATCTAATCACTTGTAATGACCAATTTGCACATAACTTCCACCCATCTACTAAATGCCTTATCTTTTCTATAGCCAGCAATTGATTCTCAATACAATTCTTATTTTCTTTCTAAAATTTAAACTGATTATCTTATTATCATTTCTTTTCACTCAGTCTATATTTTGGGATTAGGATGTAAGCAAGGTCCCTTTGTCAAATCCATTCATATGATAAATATCTACTCATGAGTAGCAGGAAGCTCTGTTTTTACCTCTCAAAATTTTATATTGTATTGTCTCACCATAATGCTCCCTCGTTGGTATTATACCACCTTAAGAAGAAAGACATCTTATCTTTTTCTAAGTCTCCTTCACTTAATACCTCTACTACAATGAGACCAAACAGAATCTTTTACCATGCTCAAACTCTTTTTTTGCAGTAATTCACAATAACCTTTTCTTCCCCCTCTCTCCATACATTAGCACTGCTGGCAATGCTCTGTCCTTTATTTGCCTTACGCCCATGGTGTCAATAACCTCATATCCACATACCTTAACTATAGTTTCACTTCTACTAAAAAAAAAAAAACCTTCCCATATTATAATAAATCCAGCACATTAACTTCAGATTTTCTCTCCATGGGGCTCTACAAGTGGCAAAAATAAGTACACATAGAAAGGTTCCTGCTTCAAGACTATATAGTAATGCCCATTAGCTTTAAGAAAAAGCAATGGTAAAATGATATCTCGTGTAATGGGCAGCACACTGGCTATGGGCACACAGTGACTCAGTAGATAGATTGATCGCCTCACAGTGGATAGCGTTATCGCCTCACAGCAAGAAGTCCGCTGGTTCGATTCTCAGCTGGGGTGTCTTCTGTACAGAGCCTGCATGTCCCCCCTGTGTTCACATGGGTTTCCTCCTGGTCCTCCAGTTTCCCCCCACATTCCAAAATCATGCAGTAGGTAGACTGGACACTCTAAATTGGCCATAGGTGTGAGTGTGTGTGTGAGTGAACATTGACTCTAGATGATTGTCACTGTTGAAGTGACACCTTGACCCCATGTGGAAAAACAGGAAAAGAGGTTGTGGATAGCTGAACCTCTTGCATCTAAAGCTAAACGAATCACATGACATTCATCCTAACTCTTAATACATGCAGTTTCTCACTTTGCAGCCACAACAGTGGTCTAGAGATCGCCTTTCTTATTACTGGCAGTATCAGCAATAAATATTTAAAATTAGAAGCAAGGCTAGTACCTGAATGATCTGATGTGTACACATTACTAAAACTTCAGTAAAAGATCATTGCTGCCTGTCTATCTTTTATCAGAGTAACTATTCATTTATCACTAGCAATAGACTTAGTATCAGAATACGTAGAGGAGTATTACTGAATACAGTCTTAATAGTATATAGTTGTACACACACAATCAAATATTAACAAAGAAGATACACCATACTGAAGTTTGGAGAGCTTATTAATAGAGAGGTACACATAACTGCATGTAACAGCCATTTACATCTCACCTCATCTACATTAATAATTTTCAATCAAGCATTGCAACATGTGTTCCTCAGACCTAAGAAATATCACTATAGTTATGGGGCATTTTAGCTTTACTGCATCTGGCCCTGGGTAGAGTACTAAATATTCAAAATGCTACATAACTAGTAGATAAGTCCACTAGACCGAATAAACACGATACCCAGGGTTCCACAGTAGATCTGTTATGTTAAAATATTCTTCACTGGTGCACTGGTATTTCTATGAGTGGAAATATTATAGCTGACTGTTGTTCAGTAGTAAACAGTTGGTCCTTTCAATTGCTTTCCTCAAATTATTTATGGAAAATTCATCCCTGAAAAGCATGTAGTCAGTTCTCAATGCCTTCATAGAAGACATTGACTGATGTCCTTTCTACTAATCAAAAAGTAAATCCAGAGAAAGCCTTATCATTTTTAATTAACATTTCACTATCATGCAGATCAATTCCCAATAAAACAAAGGAGGCTAAAAAGGCAGAAATGTCTTTGGATAACTAGGGACATCAAATTCCTACTTAGGCAAAGAGACAACGTCTGGGTCCATTAGAAGAAAGATCCACATAACAAAAGTCTTCATTAAACTTGTCTTCAGTTCTGGAAAAAAACATAAGTAGATTAGAAAGAAATGGAACCAAAAACTACTTCCTTAGAAGACAGTGACTTAACACTGTTTCCTGCACCCCCTTAAGCCAAAATTTAAAAAAATTTTTTAAAAAACCCCCCCCCCCCCCCCCCCCCCCCCCCCCCCCCCCCAAAAAAACAAACCCCATAAAAAACCCTTTTTCTTTAAGGGTCCCTTTTAAAAAAAATTTTTTTTTTAAAAAAAAAAAACCAAATGGAATTTTTTCCCAAAACTTTAAAAAATGGGCTTTTAAAAACAAATTTTTAAAAAAAATTCCCTTTTTTTTGTTTTTGGGGTTCCCTTTTTAAAGCCTGTAGCTAGCTATGATTTGAATAGGGATCCTGTCAACGGTTAACTGCACCTGGAGTATCTCCTGCAAGTCATACTGTTTGACCAGCCTGGAAGTGTGTATCTTTAATATATATTGAAACTCCACCTCCTGTGGCTTTGCTGATCACATTTTGGGGTCTGAATGCATGACAGGATGTGTAACCAGGTAAGGCTGGGGTGCTCCCTGCAGCTTTGAACCAGGTTTCTGTGACTGCACAAATATCATCTTCCGGGGTTAAGAATGCTTGCAATGAGTGCAGTTTCATGTTTATAGACTCCTAGAGTTTAGCAGCATGACCCTTAATTTGCGTTTTGTTTGGATTTCTATGTTGGTAGTATTGACCTCGTGACTCTTCGTAAAAAAGGCAGTATAGGGGAGGCAAGGGCCTTTGCAGAAGCCTGAAGCCCAAGTGAGACAGATGCAGGCCATCTCTAGCAAAGCATCATAGTCTGTCGATCATATCTTCCCAGCCTGTCAGTCATTGGATAACCCTGAAATGACACCAGAAACTACACCAACTGTTAAAGTCAATCATTTTCTGTTTGTATTGAGGCATCATTCTGGGTGACAGTAGAATGCTCCTTAAAGCTAGGGACATACCTGCCTGGAACACATTCAGCGAGCTCAATCATAGCTCTCTTCATATAGTCCAAGGAGGTATGTCTCAAATCATTCACACCAACATGGACTATGACAGATAACAGTACCTGTTGCTGAGAGACTTGAGTGCGTGTGTGATATAGTGGATTCTGGCACCTGACAAACAGCTAACCGTGACTTTCTCCTTATCCAGCCTGGTGAGAGGCACATCTGTGTCTCTCATAATAGAGTCTCCTGTGACTAATATGTTGGGTTTATGGTTAGGCCTTACTGGTTGCAAGACACTGGTATGTGGACTATGCATGGTATGTAGTGTGGAAGGTTGCAGAGTACTTGTGTTTTTGCCTCTGAGGTCTCCTTTGTTTGGGTTTGGTTTGTTGAGAACCTCCACATATGTGGGTGTGTATTGTGTAGATGTGGGTGGCGTTTGAGGTGTAGTAATTCTGTTGACAACCTTCTCAGTGCCAGATATACTGGCTTGTGAGGGAGAGAGCACAGATGGTAGCTTCTTTATGTAAATGCATCTCTCTCAAATTGTGTTCCTAGGTGATAGTAGTAAATGGTTATCCGTATACATGAGGCAGTTGCTACACTTTCTCAGGATGCCCATAGCAACCAGGCTGGCAGGAGAAATCATAGGAAAATTGTTCAGCCATATTTGCCAGAATCTGAGGTAGTGAGGCCACTTGCTAAACAGCAAAAGTGTTGCTTAGCAAGTGTAAAATGAAGGTGGCCGTTAACTTTTTAATCTGAGATCCATGGCTCATGTACATTAGTGTACTGTAATCTCACTCTAAGATCTGAAGAAGTTGATTGACGAAAACATAAAGGAAATTTTGTACAACAGCATTATTGTTATCATCTGTGCTTGTTTTTGGATTATGTCTTTTCATTTCGGATTAAAGAAGTTTTGTCTCAACGGTTGGGCTCCCTGTGCCTTGTATTAACTTGTACTGTAATCTCATTAATTTCCACAACCCCTACTCACCACTCCCAATGGTTGCTATAGCAACAGAAAAAGGACAGTTGTGTATACTTACCATAAATGTAGATGTTCAAGCGTATTTACTGTTGCAGTCATCACATTTGGGTCATCCCTGCCAGGGCAGCCCTCGGCCAGTCCAAACACCAGAGGCCCAGCACCTCCACGTCAACTGCCATTGCCCCAGGACCAACATCAGGTCGCCAGTAGTATAAAGCAAGGCAGTCGATGCCATTACATCAGTCTCTCTTGCCCTAACATGTCAGGAGCCCCCACATAGGAGCCAGGTTTTGGTGGAAGAACCCCACCAGTAGAAAGTAAATACCAATAGGTCCCTTCTAAGGAAAGAGAAGAAAAAAGGGGATGGAGGAAGGGAAACCAGGACTGCAACAGTGAATACACTCGAACATCTACATTTATGGTAAGTGTATACAACTCTACTAATGTTCTTCGTGTTTCACTGTTGCAGTCATCACATTTGAGTTGATTCCCAAAGCTGAGGAAATGGGTGGAGGCAGTCAAGGAAACTATGGGCTGGCTAGGATGCCCTGCAAGACTGCAGAGGCAAACCCTGCCCTGGATTTGGAGAAGAGGGGTAGGTGGTAATGTTTGGTAAAAGTGTGAACAGATGTCCAGGTGGCAGACTCCACGATGTTCCTGGTGGAGACTCAGCTGCAGAGGTGGAGGCTGCTCTGGTGGAGTGAGTCCTGACCCCCTTGGGGGGGAGGCTTTCCGTGTTGTTTGTAGTAGAAATGGATGCAGTGCCCTATCCATTTGGAAAAGATTTGTTTCGAGATGGCTTTGCCCTCTGCCCCCTGCAGCAAAGATAACCAGCAGTTGATCAGACTTTCTGAAGGACTTAGTCCTTTCTAGATAGGATCTGAGCTGTCTGTGCACATCTAGAGAGTGCAGGATCCTTTCCCCCTTGTTCTGTGGATTAGGGAAAAAGGTGGGCAAATAAATGGACTGGTTGAGAGCCACAAAGATCCATGAGTGCTTACAGCTCAGAGACTCTTCTGGCTGAAATGATGGCCAGAAGGAAAGCTAGGCATTACAGGAGAGAAATGTTAGCTCTGCAGAAGAAGCTTGTTTGAAGGGGGGCAGGGTGAGTTTTTCCAACACAAAGTTTAGATCCCGAGCTGGGGTTGGTGCTCTTCTGGGTGGCCTCAAGTTGCTAGCCCCTCTTAGGAACTGTTTGATCAAGGGGTGTGAGAAAAGGGGCTGCTCGGTGGGAAAATGAGCAGAGATAGCAGAGGCATGAATTTTAATAAAGGAAAAAGAGAGGCCACTGTGTAGTAGGTCAGCTAAGTAATCCAGTATGAGAGGGAGGGAGGGCTGTGCCCTATTGACTCCCTTAGCCTGAACCCAGGTGCAGAACCTTTTGCATTTGTCAGCATAAGACCTCCTAGTGCTAAGGCGTCTGGCCTCACATATTACATCTAGAACCTGTTTACTGATGTTGGCAGCTTGATTGGGGGTTAGGGAATAAGTAAAGCTGCCAAACTGAGCATCTGCAATTGGGGATGCAGGAATTCCCCTTCCCTCTGGGTCAGGAGGCTTGGAATCTGAGGAAGATGCCATGGTGGCAGTGGGGACAGGCTGCACAGCAAGGGGTACCAGTGCTGGTGAGGCCATTCTGGAACTATAAGAATTGTCCTTGGTTTTTCCTCCTTTATTTTGAGCAGTACCTTGGGGATGAGTGGTACCAAGGCTGCATCTATGCCTTAAAAATAACCATAGGCTATCAAAACTTGCCAGATGCTTTTGGGAAACATGGCTGAGCTTTAAAAGCCCCCCCCCCCAAGGTCTTCAGCCAAGTAATTGTCTATGAACCTATGAATCTAATCACTTGTAATGACCAATTTGCACATAACTTCCACCCATCTACTAAATGCCTTATCTTTTCTATAGCCAGCAATTGATTCTCAATACAATTCTTATTTTCTTTCTAAAATTTAAACTGATTATCTTATTATCATTTCTTTTCACTCAGTCTATATTTTGGGATTAGGATGTAAGCAAGGTCCCTTTGTCAAATCCATTCTTATGATAAATATCTACTCATGAGTAGCAGGCAGCTCTGTTTTTACCTCTCAAAATTTTATATTGTATTGTCTCACCATAATGCTCCCTCGTTGGTATTATACCACCTTAAGAAGAAAGACATCTTATCTTTTTCTAAGTCTCCTTCACTTAATACCTCTACTACAATGAGACCAAACAGAATCTTTTACCATGCTCAAACTCTTTTTTTGCAGTAATTCACAATAACCTTTTCTTCCCCCTCTCTCCATACATTAGCACTGCTGGCAATGCTCTGTCCTTTATTTGCCTTACGCCCATGGTGTCAATAACCTCATATCCACATACCTTAACTATAGTTTCACTTCTACTAAAAAAAAAAAAAAAAAAAAAAAAACCTTCCCATATTATAATAAATCCAGCACATTAACTTCAGATTTTCTCTCCATGGGGCTCTACAAGTGGCAAAAATAAGTACACATAGAAAGGTTCCTGCTTCAAGACTATATAGTAATGCCCATTAGCTTTAAGAAAAAGCAATGGTAAAATTATATCTCGTGTAATGGGCAGCACACTGGCTATGGGCACACAGTGACTCAGTAGATAGATTGATCGCCTCACAGTGGATAGCGTTATCGCCTCACAGCAAGAAGTCCTCTGGTTTGATTCTCAGCTGGGGTGTCTTCTGTACAGAGCCTGCATGTCCCCCCTGTGTTCACATGGGTTTCCTCCTGGTCCTCCAGTTTCCCCCCACATTCCAAAATCATGCAGTAGGTAGACTGGACACTCTAAATTGGCCATAGGTGTGAGTGTGTGTGTGAGTGAACATTGACTCTAGATGATTGTCACTGTTGAAGTGACACCTTGACCCCATGTGGAAAAACAGGAAAAGAGGTTGTGGATAGCCGAACCTCTTGCATCTAAAGCTAAACGAATCACATGACATTCAGCCTAACTCTTAATACATGCAGTTTCTCACTTTGCAGCCACAACAGTGGTCTACAGGTCGCCTTTCTTAATACTGGCAGTATCAGCAATAAATATTTAAAATTAGAAGCATGGCTAGTACCTGAATTATCTGATGTGTACACATTACTAAAACTTCAGTAAAAGATCATTTCTGCCTGTCTATCTTTTATCAGAGTAACTATTCATTGGTCACTAGCAATAGACTTAGTATCAGAATACGTAGAGGAGTATTACTGAATACAGTCTTAACAGTATATAGTTGTACACACACAATCAAATATTAACAAAGAAGATACACCATACTGAAGTTTGGAGAGCTTATTAATAGAGAGGTACACATAACTGCATGTAACAGCCATTTACATCTCACCTCATCTACATTAACAATTTTCAATCAAGCATTGCAACATGTGTTCCTCAGATCTAAGAAATATCACTATAGTTATGGGGCATTTTAGCTTTACTGCATCTGGCCCTGGGTAGAGTACTAAATATTCAAAATGCTACATAACTAGTAGATAAGTCCACTAGACCGAATAAACACGATACCCAGGGTTCCACAGTAGATCTGTTATGTTAAAATATTCTTCACTGGTGCACTGGTATTTCTATGAGTGGAAATATTATAGCTGACTATTGTTCAGTAGTAAACAGTTGGTCCTTTCAATTGCTTTCCTCAAATTATTTATGGAAAATTCATCCCTGAAAAGCATGTAGTCAGTTCTCACTGCCTACATAGAAGACATTGACTGATGTCCTTTCTACTCATCAAAAAGTAAATCCAGAGAAAGCCTTATCATTTTTAATTAACATTTCACTATCATGCAGATCAATTCCCAATAAAACAAAGGAGGCTAAAAAGGCAGAAATGTCTTTGGATAACTAGGGACATCAAATTCCTACTTAGGCAAAGAGACAACGTCTGGGTCCATTAGAAGAAAGATCCACATAACAAAAGTCTTCATTAAACTTGTCTTCAGTTCTGGAAAAAAACACAAGTAGATTAGAAAGAAATGGAACCAAAAACTACTTCCTTAGAAGACAGTGACTTAACACTGTTTCCTGCCTAGCATATACTGAAAAACCAAAACAACAATAAAAACTTCTAGGTCATATAACTGATAACCAATGATTTCAAACTAAATGACTTTAAACATTTCTATTCCTCTGTTTGGTCTAATCTCTGGTTAATCAAACCAGCAATCACTTTTTCCTCCCTTTCTCTTTTGAGAATCAGTGTAAAATCTGTCACTAAACTACTTAAAAACTGGACAGAAAAATCGGGTTTCAAATGCTCAGTTCTATATTTCCAACTTTACTCAGAAAATCAGCTTCACTCATAGGAAAACAATTAGCCCACATTTTTTTACCTTTTTCGGTTAACATACACAGTATCTGAGCAATTTAAACATGTCATTCACAATACCATTACCTAAAATATCCATTCCAAAGAAAATGCAAGATTTTAGCTACTTTCAAGTTTGTGTCCATTAGCTAAAACTTTTGAAAGATGAATTTATAAACAACTTACAAATATACTGCTAACCATGGAATTTTTAACTGCCCTATAACATGGCTTTAAAAATTAGTTCATACCAGGACTGTCTATAAAGTTAGTGATATGATTTCTAACAACATAAATGCAGGCATGTAAGCTGGGGTATTCTTTAGTATTTATGGAGTGCCTTGCCCTTAATTACATCACACTTCTTAGTCTTGTATCTCATGCTAACCTGGAGTGAACATTTAAAAGACTGTCAGTGCTGCTTGACTGTTTAATAAACTGGCAAAGCAAATTCAAGTCCCTTCTTGAAATGCAAGCTATTAAGTTTGCTTTTTCCTCCTCCTGCAATAACTTCTTATGCAACTGTACCCCAATATTGGAACACATTTGGTCTGCAAGACAAAGCAATTGGTAAAAAAAAAAGAAAAAGAAAATTTTGATAGAACATTCCTCCACCCACCTGTTGCTGTGATTTTACAGACTGGTAATGCAGTAACCAATATCAGATAGGATCTCCGCTTTGCAAGGCCTGTACTTAGACTGAGATTGAAAAAAATTCTTACACTCTCAGATCATTTACTTAATCAGTTAAAAAGTATGTCTGATTATAAGCCTAGGGACACAATAGCAATACCTATAGTGGTCAGAGAAAACTAACAGGAGTATGAGCAATGAACAAAGTAGGAACTCTGAATAAGGACAGCTAACAGGAGTATGAGCAATGAACAAAGTAGGAACTCTGAATAAGGACAGCTAACAGGAGTATGAGCAATGAACAAAGTAGGAACTCTGAATAAGGACAGCTAACAGGAGTATGAGCAATGAACAAAGTAGGAACTCTGAATAAGGACAGCTAACAGGAGTATGAGCAATGAACAAAGTAGGAACTCTGAATAAGCACCGCTAACAGGAGTATGAGCAATGAACAAAGTAGGAACTCTGAATAAGGACAGCTAACAGGAGTATGAGCAATGAACAAAGTAGGAACTCTGAATAAGGACAGCTAACAGGAGTATGAGCAATGAACAAAGTAGGAACTCTGAATAAGGACAGCTAACAGGAGTATGAGCAATGAACAAAGTAGGAACTCTGAATAAGGACAGCTAACAGGAGTATGAGCAATGAACAAAGTAGGAACTCTGAATAAGGACAGCTAACAGGAGTATGAGCAATGAACAAAGTAGGAACTCTGAATAAGGACAGCTAACAGGAGTATGAGCAATGAACAAAGTAGGAACTCTGAATAAGGACAGCAAACAGGAGTATGAGCAATGAACAAAGTAGGAACTCTGAATAAGGACAGCTAACAGGAGTATGAGCAATGAACAAAGTAGGAACTCTGAATAAGGACAGCTAACAGGAGTATGAACTTTTTTTTTCTTTTTGTTAATAAGTTGACCACCATGCCTGTTAGCAAGAATTGATTTACAACTAACTGCAAGCAATGGTATGAAGAATTATTTCAAACAAGCAGTTTACTGCCAGTGACAGTTTCTGAATTTGTTGTCACACAGCACAATTCAAATTACTGAGGGTTTGTTTATTTGTAGACAACAAATCAGCCATGCTTTACAGTTTTGTTAATGTCATCCAAGTCATATAGTTATATGATACATTGCGTTACCTGTCTGTGGTGCATTACACTGTCTGCCTAATAATGATCTCTGACTGTACCTAGTCTATGGTTGCCATTTGACCATCTTTATCCAGGACAGTCGGTATCCCACAAAAAAATGTGACACAATTTTTAGGACAAAAATTAAGTCTTCACCAGCAGGTGAAAATAATTCTTTTTTTTTTTTTACCTGAAACATCTTACTTTTACACAAAACAACAAAAACAACTCAAATTCTACTGGAATTTTACTTTGTAAAAAAAAGTGAAAACAGATCCTTTGCACTGGCTAGGGATGTGGTTTGTTCTGCAAACTATGATTTCCATAAAAAGTTCATCTTTAGGCATCTGAAAAGGTGACAACTCTAACCAGGTACAAAATACTGAGAGAACTTTGTCTAATCATTAATGGTTAAAGGCAAAAATGTATTTATACTTAAGTGGAAACTGCCAACTTGTCTTTGCCTTTATATATTGCAAACAGTCTTAATTTAAAGGATGGCTATATTACACACTTGATATTTAAAATATTTAAAATGTGTGTTCTTTTGGGGAATAACAATTTGTAATTGACATTCCTTAGAGAGGTAACGAGAGACAGAGAAACTGGAATGGAGACAAATATCTCTGATTTCATGGTATCTGTCATTTTAAATAAGAATCAAAAGCCTGTAATTTCCATAGTTACATACTGAAGACATTTTCTTGACTTACAGATTGCTTCTTAGAGCATTTAAACTTGGAGACTATATTTTCTAGTGTGTTTGTGATAATTCTTCTCAGTAGGTAAAGGATCTGAATGTTTGTCTGGAAAAATCATCAAAGGACCCCAAACTCAGGTAAAGTGTGAAATCTCATGCATAAAATATTATTTATTTATTTGACATTTGTTAACCGGGTTGGTCTAACTGAGCCAAAAACCCATTTTCAGTGGAGATCCATAGAGAAAAGCTCCACAAAAATACCAGCTTACAAAAAGTTAGACAAGGCAAAGCAATAAAAGACAAAATATATATATAATGCAGATAAAATATGTAAATAGTGGTTATACAGGGTAGATCAGTGTAAAATACAGGATATATATGAGGGTAACTACTAAAGTAGGGCACATAATATATATATTTACTTGGATAGTTGCGGCATTGCAAGTGGGACATATAATATACATATTTGCTTGGATAGTTGCGGCATTGCAAGTGGGACATTTACATATTTACTTGGATAGTTGCAGCAATGAAAGCAGGACATATAATATACATATTTACAAGGATAGTTGCAGCATTGAAAGTGGGACATATAATAATATACATATTTACATGGATAGTTTCAGCATTGAAAGTGGTGTTGGATGAACAGTAAAAATCGAGAAATAAAAAAAGGGTACAAGAAGAACATAGGATGTGTGAATTGATTAGAAATGAGATATTTAATAAAGTGGTGGAAAGAGAAGAGGGGGTTAGGTAGGGTCATGACTGGGGCAGGACCATGTATTTAGTAGCTAGTGTTTAGCTCTTTTTTGAAATGTTTTGCATGTGTGGCATGTCTTATGTTACAGGGAAGTTTATTTCAGGCCTGGGATACTGAAAATTTGTAAAGGAGTTTTCCAATGTTTTTGTTGAGTTTGTAAATATCAAGGAGAAGTTGGTTGGAGGTACGGACAGGACAACTGGGGGTATAGCAGGACACTAGGGAAGAGAGGGCAGGGCAGGAAGTAGGTTTGTTTAGTACTGAATGTGCAATTTGGAGTTGTGACAGATGTAGTTGTTAGGGGAGTTCTAGCCATTGAAGTTTCTTCAGAGCATGGCAGTGGTGAGAGTTCGAAGGCAGATTTGTGGAAAATCTGGCTATTTTGTTGTATATTTGTATAAAATAAATATTTGTGGCTTAAAAAAATATTGGGAGAAATCATATGTGAGATAAAGATATAAATGTCTACCACAATACTTTAGGGCAACGTGAATATAAATCTGGGTACAAATTGCATGTTCTGAAAGGTGTTTCAGTCAGAATTATATCAATAAGCTTAATAGTAATATCAAATTATTATCTAATCAAAATTACTGAGCCAGCTGCAATAGCAGAGGGGGACAAAGCCCTGACCACAGGCAACCCAAGTTCAACTAGCAGTTCAGGCAATTGATAAAGCTGGCCAGGGAGGATAGGGGTGAGTGCCCAATGTCACTACACAGCCAGCTCACCCCTCCTGGGAAAGGGAGATAACACTGGCTCACTGCTTGGTGACCTGTACCTGGCAAACTAGGTATTGCACTTGTGGAGTATGAACCTTTGAGCACACACTGCAGATATGCACATGCATGTAGCCAATGCAGTATGCAGAGGCATGTCTCCTGCAGGCAAAGCAGCAGTTGTGGAGCTCAGAGGGCTGCTGGGAGGGAGTGTGGGGTTCAGCTAGGAAAAGACCAGAGCACTCTTCAGGACCAGCAAGCTGAAGTGTTTTCTACTAGCTACTTCTCATTGCTGGAGAATTGATGAGATGACACGGCTACTCTGGCAGAAGTAAAAGGGCTGTAGAGTTCTCATCTAGCCTTATGATACCTGCCTCTCTCCCCAATGAATGAATGGGACATTTGGGAGCAGACAGAGAAGCTACTGGGATGATCATGCAGAAAATAAATAAATAAATAAAAGTTAAATAATACAATTTTTGTCATAAATGGATCTGTTCTGCACAATCTCACTCTTTCTCTCTCACACACACACACACACACACACACACACACACACACACACACACACACACACACACACACACACTTGCACACACACATATAAAGAGAGAGAATGACATAAAAATGGTGCATAAATTATGTAAAGGCTTTCATTTTAAGAGCATGGTTTACTCAGCATAGTAACAAAACTGTATTAGTAAGTTCAATCAATTAGTATTACCTGCTTTGTAATGTATATAAAAAGGGGTTTAACACTGCAGATTCAGAGAAGCTGGTCACTCATGGAGAAGTATTGTTTGCCTGTTTTAAAGATTATTGGTGGTACACCTGCAATAAGGAATATTTGTGGATTATTCATGGCAAGAACTAGACATCTTCCTCAAAGGAAATCCAGAGGAGCCTGAGGAGAATAGTTTCACCTGGGAGCTCCAGAAGTCAGTGGATATAATTTCCATATCTCGCTGAAGCAAAAGGGAATTACTGGACTTTTCCGTGTATCAAGATGCAGTTTGAATGAATTGTCATAGATACTGTTGACCCTTTAATAAAATTCCAGAAATGTGTTTTTGTACATTGTGCTTTTTTGAGACTATACCACTAAGTATCCTAATGCTTTTCTCCTACATAGAGTTAATGCTAAATCTATAGTTAAGGAGTTAGTATCGCTATTTTCCAGAACAAGGATACCTAAGGAAGTACTCATCATCGAGGGGACACCTTTTATACCAAATGTAATGGACCAACTATGGCAATGCTTTAGTCATCCAGGTAAAAAGCAACAGTATACCACTTCCAAAAGATGGGTTAGTGGAATGTTTTAAGTGGACCTAAAAATCTATGCTGGAAAAAGTAATTGAGGAATATAGTAAAAACTGGGACTGGTTAATACCCTACCACCAGTTTGCCATTAAAGAATTACCATAAGCTTTGACAAGGTTTAGTCCTTTTGAATTATTATATTTCAGAAGCCCTTACTGACTGCTGGACATTGCTAGAGAAAATTGGAAAGAAGAAAAAATTGTATTTAAAAGTGTAACTGAAGAATACACCAATCTACAGGGCAGGCTGAAATTATTAATGCCTACTCATAAAAGAACAGATGGAAAGAGCTGAGGCCATGCAACAAGATGCAAATAATAGGAATCAAATGAGCAGGGAATTAAAAGTTGGATACCATCCAGGTATTAGCATTTGTCTCCTCCACTATGAAACACATTTCTGGCTCAACTGCAGGGTCCCTTTTAAATACCACAAACATATGTGACATAGATTGCAATGTCAATTAGGGTGGCAAAAAAAAAAACATAACAGATAACTGTAATTAAATTAAACACAGTAAAAGTGGTAAAACAAAATAATGGGATTGGTGAAAAAAGAAAACCGGCATCTATTTCTGCAGTACAGGTAGACAGCACACTATTTAAAACACAGAAATAAGAACTAGGACAGCTTCTATCACTTACATGAGACATTAAATCGAGGTCCTATCTCCATGAGTGGTAATGACTCTGATGGATATAAAAGATCTCATAATATTTATCAAAAAAAATAGTGGGACAATTTCTTAAATGCCTTGGCCAAATTTCCTCTAATCAGTATGAATAACATCTTGAGTCTCTCCTGAAAAGAGGCCATTAGCTAGTGAGATTAACCTCCATCAACAAAGGGTAAATAAATAACTAAATAAATGCATGTATAAATAAATAAGTTCATTTCAGAACAACATGACAAAACAAATGTGATCCAGCACTGTGGTGAGATTATTCCAGGGGAAAAAAGGATAATTTAAGACTTTGCAGAATACAAAAATAAAAGAGCAAAGCTATGCAAGGCAGGGAGTCAAAAGTGAATGGACCAGCCCCATAGTTAGTGTTAGTGTTAGTCCCAAAGTCTGATGGAATAATTTCATTCTACAATGATTTTAAACTGCTGAACAGCATTTCAGGATATGACAGATGCCCAATGTGTACGGCAGACAAACTTAGAGAAAGGTTGGTAAAAGCAAGATTCTTGACCACGTTAGATATATAACAAAGGGATACTATACTGGCAATTCCCTCTGACAGCTGCTACAAAAGAAATGCATCTTTTTCAAAACTAGAGGGCTTATTCCAGTTTATACAATGACTGGCCATTAATATTCGAAAACAAGCAAGCTGACTAGTCAGCCCAATCAGCATGCCCGAGCATATACCAGTGGAAAAAGGTCCCGTCACCTAGACTTTTTTCCATTAATATAGGCAACAAAAAATGTACTTTTATTTCATTTTATAATAAGCTGACAAAACTGGAGACTAAAATGAACAACAGACATGGCACAGAGAAAAATAAAAGGATAATCAGGTGCGTTATATAAAATTAAATAAACATACCTGATTATCCTTTCATTTCCTCTGTCCCATCTCTCCTTACATTACAAGCCTCCTGGTTTGTTTATTTCTTTTTTTTTCTGTTTTATTTTTAGTTAAAAAAAGGCAACAGAGGTATTCCTTTCTCCATTCTTTCTTCACACAGCACTGGTGTACTGGAAAAGCATAGGAACTCAAGTCCCATATGCATGCACAGTGCATCAGCAATGCTCCAGGATATCAAAGAAAAAGCAGAAGACCACCACGGCGCCATTATACAAAGACAGTATTTAAGAAAAGTAAGTACGTTTCTTCTTGACTAATGTCATTGTATAATAGCAATAACTGATTCCATGATGTGGTATATTAAAGCAATAACTGACGACGTGGTGTGGTATATTGAAGATTTACCCATAGTTGTTGTGGTTTAATCACGAGGGTGAAGCCCGAGTGATTAAACAATGGCAACCGTGGGTAAATCTTCAATATACCATAACCACGGAGTCGGTTATTGCTATTATACAATGACATTATTTAAGGAAAAAATACTTACTTTTCTTAAATAATGTCTGTATAATGGTGGATTACTGTTCTTCCACCGGTTGTGGTATACTCCTTCTTCGTTTTGATATACAGCGCATGCGTATGAGACTTGCATTCTCACACATACCCAGTACATCAATGCTTTGAAACGGAAGCAATGGAGAAAAGAATGTGTCCGTTGCTCCGTTTTCTCTTTTTTTTTTTTTTTTTTTTTTTTTTAATTGTAATAAAAAAAAAAAAAAAAAAAATTTTGGGGCACTTTATATCAACCGAAAAAAGTCCAGGCGACTGGACCTTTTTCCGTTGGTATATGGTGGAATTTACAACAGGCATGCTGGTTGGGCTGGGCCAATCAGCATGCACGTTTTCAAATAGTAATAGCAAGTCATTGTATAATAAAGATTTACCCATGGTTGCCTTTCTTTAATCACTTGAGCTTCGCCCTCATGATTAAACCATACCAACCATGGGTAAATCTTCAATATACCACACCGACATGGTCGGTTATTGCTATAATACCATCTTTCTTTTAGGTTGTATGATGCCCTGCAACCTTTCAGAGACTTATGAACAGAGTCCTAAAACTAGATGGAAAGCACGCTGCTACTTACCAAGACAATGTGATAATGCATACAAAAGACTGATATTTTCATTTACCTAAAGTTCAGCTTTCATTTGACTCCTTGAAACAGATTGTGTTAACTGCCAATGCTTCTAAGAAGAAGTTAGGTATAAAACAAATGGAATGTCTGGGATATGTTATTTGTAGGTGTTTCTTAGTCCCCAAAATAAAAATAAATTAAAAAAAACAGCACTGATGCTAATTTTTTGTCCCATTGCTTGCACTAACAGTCAAGTAAGGCTATTTTTTTAAGGTTAGCTAAGTGCTACTGAAAATTTTTGTTCTGATTTGCCTCGGTATCTTAGATATTTTTTCAGATTTCACTGAAAGAAAAATGCTCCTTAAGTTGATGTGGACATTAAAGGTAGATAATGGGTTTAGCAAGCTAAGAGGAATTATTTGTTTAGAGCCTGTCTTAGCTTCGCGGGACTTCAGTGGCTCCTGTACAATTCATATCGATGCATCAGAAGTTGGCCTACATATCTTTAATGGAGAACAGAATCACATATTCTGTTTGAGTATGAAATTAAGTAGAGACAAATCCAAACTTTTCATTACTAGACAGAATGCTTGACAGTTAATTGTTCATTATCCCTGATAAATCACTGCCTTCTTTGTAGAGAATCTATACTTGCCACAGACCATGCCTCACTGATATGGTTAAGCAAACAACAGGATGGAAATGTAAGACTATATAAATGTGCACTCTCCTGACAAACCTTAAAGGTTTATAACAAAACACAGATGAGGATAAACACCCTATAATGCAGACAACTTGTCTGAGGTTCATAGCCCATCTATTGGGCATGAAACAAAACATTTCAAGCTGGAGAATGAATGTATCACTGTGTTGGTGTGCTCTACTGTAATGGTATGTGAACAGTGTAAAAAAAAAAAGCCGTCACTTTTAAAACATGGTGTAGTCAGCAGAGCTGCATGACTGAGCTAGTAAACATAATCAACTTATCACATTATTTGTATAAAAGAAGGACACTAACTGCACAGGTTCAGAGAATTTGATGTCTCAGGGTAGGAAACCTTTTGCCTCAAATAAGGATTCTGTGTGGTTAGGTATATGTCCAGCAATGAAGAAATAGTCATGGAGAATTCAGGGTGTGACTGTAACAACTTCCTAAAAGGGAATCCAGTGAAGCTTGAGGTGAAGATAGCTTGTCTGAGATGTAATTCCTGTGTCTTGCTGAAACAGAAGGGTGTTACTGGACTTTGCCCATGTGTGACTGTTAGGGCAGGATTCACGAAGGCTTGCACGGAGTCTAAGAGACGTGTAAGACTCCATGCAAGCCTCGCGATCCAGGAACAGCCCGAAACTCCGTGTAAGAGACCAGCTAAAACGTCTCTTACACGGACTGGGCGTGGATATGCTAAATACCCCACTTGCAGCCAAAAGGTATGCAAATGAGGTATATTAGCGATCCACGAAGCAGAAACCAGCCCGTGTAAGAGCCCTGTTAGCTGCAGAAATGTACTCAGTTGACAACTGAGTACGTTTCTGCAAAAATCACAACGGAGCCATGTCAGCTCCAAATAAAGGGTGCATATGTGTCAGACAGCATGCCAATAAGCGAAATATGTGGCCATTGGCAAGATAACCCCATGCAAATATTAAAAAAATATAATTTTTTTTTCTGCGATCGCCGATGTTTAAACGCAGTGCAGCCCCGTGCAAATGGGCTGCGCTGTATAAAACATAAAAATGAAGGTTATAAACCCACAAATGTGGGTTTTATGCAATACATGAAATGACAATGCAGGGACCAGCAGACCAAAAACAACATGGCCACCGTGTAGTGGTTGCTAAGGGGGGAAGCTGAGTCTAAGACATGTAACTAAGCATTAGTAGGCAATCTGATGTAAATGAAGGTTAGGATACTGAATCCCACAGTCACATAGCAAATGAGCACAGTCTGAGTAGTGTAAGAGATACATAAGGGGAGGAATAGAGTAGGAGATAGGTGACATCACAGGGGGGAATGATAGAAAGAAATGCAATTCATTGGAGGTCAGTGTTACATGACAGATGACAGACACAGATCATGGAAAGAGGAGTGCCACAAAATAAGCATGGGAAAGTCAAGAAATGGAAGGTGTACACTGTTACTTACACCAAAGTTTCTTGCTGGGCGTGCATGCACACGTGTGCGCGCCATGAAGCGTGAGTAGGGCAGTGTGCACGCATGTAAGGCAGACTGAGCATGTAGGAGCGTGTTGGTAGAGTTGTAACACTGTTTGCGCTGGTGTGCGCGTGTTTCAACCCGAATAGGCAGATCCTGAACCGTGTAAGCATGTGTGCACGCGTGTAAGCCACTGTGAGAGTGTTTCTGCTGGTATGGACGCTGCTCCCCCCTGAGGAAACAGAAAGGAAAAATGAAGCAACAGAATTAGTAGGAAGCTAGCAGGGAATACTGCTGGAGCTAGCAGGTGAAAACAATTAGAAGCAGTCAATTACACAGGCAGAATAGTAGCCCAGCCCAGCACTTAAAACTCTGCAAACAGCAGTTCAGGATGTTTCTCTCAAGAGACACTGCAAGACAGGAATAAGCTATTAGAAGTGAAAACTGAAAAAGCTGAACTCAGAGCAGAAATGCTAGGGGCTGCCATAGCTGTCATAATGAGACATAGGCGACTTGCTGAGGGTGGTGACAATGCAGATGGTGCCAGACAACCCACAGTGAGGAGACGGAGAAGAGTGTACAGGCCTAGGGTCACCTACCATGGGTTACATGAGTTGGAGATAGTAGAGCACTATAGAGTGGACAGAGAGCTCCTGCAGCAAATAGTCAAGCTGTGCAGGCCACACCTCATACACAGAACCAACAGAGGGGAACCCATCCCAGTGGAAACCAAGGTATATGTTGGCCTAAGAATACTAGCAACAGGTACCTTCCAGAGACCAACTGGTGATATGATGGGGATATCACAGGCATCAGCCTCCAGGGTACTGCACCAGTTCCTGGATGCCATGTCAGCACATGTCGGTGATCATGTATATTTCCCCAATGCCCGTGAGGTATTGGCCAGCAATATGCGTCTCTTCCAGCAAATAGCGGAATACCCTGAGGTAGTGGGTGCAATAGACTGCACGCACATATGCATCAAAGCACCAGCCGGTGAGCAGGGTAGGGCCTACATTAACCGCAAGGGCTTCCCCTCCATCAACTGCCAGGTCATGTGTGATGCCCAGGGCATAATAATGAATGTGTGTGCTGGCTGCCCTGGGAGCTACCATGATTCCCACATCTGGCATTTGACGCAGCTGTACCAGACATTTGCCAATGGGGACATCCCACATGGACACCTAGTGGGGGATGCAGGTTATGCACTGGAGCCGTGGCTGATGACACCCATCAGAAATGCACACACACCTGAACAGGAACGCCATAATGAGGCACACGCACAAACACGTAATGTAATAGAGCGTGTGTTTGGGCTGCTAAAGTCACGGTTCCGGTGTCTGGACACATCTGGTGGAGCCTTGCAGTACTCACCAACTACATGTACCCAAATTGTCATGGTATGTGCTATGCTACATAATATGATCTTGCGAAAACAACTGCAGCAGGACCAGCATAGGGCCAGGCCAAACAGCCCCCCACCATTGCCAAGGCCATCACAGGCAGAGCGTGACTCAGAGGAGGAACAACCTGAGCCTGCCCCAGTAGGCAGAAGGAGGCATGCCCAGTATGCCCTGGCCTTGGCAAAGAGGCAACTCATAGCACATACACTGGCTCAGTAGGAACCCTGGGAATGATACCCCTCTCTGACTCACTCAAATAATAACAGGGATGCCTAAAATGACATGACCTGCTCACAAACATGTACAGGGAGTGTAATATGTGCATCTGACAGAGGCAGCCCTGCGGCACCACCTGAGGCATGAATGCCATGTGTTAAGTAATGTAACACCATGTACTATATGCACACTTGAGGACCCTGACTAACATCCACCCTCACCAAGCATGAAGCCACAAAATGACGATGGGATGATCAATTGCAATAACTGGCTGAAGTAATGCAGTTAGTCAAAGGGGAGCCAATATGTTTCAGCCTGGGAAGACATGCTGAGCATGACCTGATGTACCACCTGCTAGGGGTGGCGTGCACCTATCAGTCCAGGCCCCATGGATACTGGCAAAGGCTGTCAGTACCCACAGCATGCCCTGAATAGGTAAGTCTCAAAACACAAACCCACCTTCATAGGTACCACAAGGGATAGGAACCTAGATGTAATGCTACCCAATGCCAGAAATCTAAACAGCAAGATGCGTGCAGTGTAAACGCACACAGTATGGAGAATGTTGATATCAGTCCTGTAATAGAAAACTGGGTCAAGGCTCACATCAGCACCTCATACTGTGCTGTACAGCCTCAAAACATGGAACAAGCTACAAAAGGAGGGTGACTAGCAACAATTGTCAAGGATAACCACATCCCCATGTTAGTACCACAACAAGAAGCAGCATGGATTAGCCATGGTCAAATACCAATGGTTAAAACTGCCTCCCAGTATATAGCCTGCTGCAGACTACTGTCCTAACACCAGGAACTGCACCTGGCCTATGTTGGAATACATGAATATATCAAGCCACCCAAACCACATTATATTGGTTGACTGAAAATACCCAGACATACACTAGGAGCATTATACTAGCACCAACACAGTAGGAGAAAAGTTCCCAGAATCCATAAACCAAAATGCCCAGGAACAATGTACCACTCCCACAAGAGGGGTAAGCATACTGGATGTGATAATCAGCAACATGCGTACTGGATGGCAAGATGAGAAGTGTATCCTTCACTGGTAAGACCAGACCATAGAGTAATCACACCGGATATACACTTCCTGACCACAGCCCTGACCAGAAAACCACAGTGAAAAACATGTGTAAAGCATAAGTTGCACCCCTCCAAACCGATGTGGAATCCACGAAAGGCCCTGTGCAGGTGCAGAATATGGGACACACCGCAGAACATGTTATACAGGTTTTCCATGAACACAGCCAGGAATGCTTGGATTATGCAATCACAAATAACAACAAGACACAATGCCATACACGCAGGCATCTGGCATGCTGGACTCCAGCCATTACCAAGCCATGCAAGAGAATGAGGAAGCTACTACATGATAGAGCAAACATAAAAAGGGAAGTAATCACTGATCAGTAGTATGGCAATAAAATATGTCCACACATACAATCCACTAAGGCCAGCCACAACAAGTAGAATCTGTGAATCCTGAGGCAATGTGACACCTGCCCCAAGTACACAGACAACCCTCAACTCCCCCCAATAAATACAAATATATGTGAGAGATGCAACCATTTATCCAAACCGGAGGCTGAGCTCCCCCAACTCAGTACTGACAAAACTAGTCAGGAGAAGAGGGTAACCACATACACCACAAACCCAGTCCCACATAGACCTATCACAACTGTAAACCAAACACATAAACACAGAAAAACATTCCCGGAGGCCCTAATTACAAACACACCACACCAACAGAGGCCTCCAAAGCAGACCCCAAGCAACCACAACCTCCAAACATAGCACATGCAACACATAGTACACAAAGCTGGTGTGCCAAACAGTCACAGGCCAGAAGGAGAAACAACATGCCTGATACAGTTGTAATAGGTGTCTGTATAGGCAGACACACTGCTGTCTCACTCACCAGACTGAACAAGGGAAAGGGTACAGTAAGCTGCCTGTAGGCTTCCACAATATGCCACATAACACAAGTACGTAGGTCACCCCAAAGCAAGCAGAAATATGATGCACTCATTGTCCATGCTGGTGTGAATGACCTGAGACTACATGAAAAGAGACATGGATGAGCTCTCTGAATATGTACTCCAGGCCGGTATGACACTGGCCATTTGCAGCATCCAACTCTCACCAAGAATGATGCCACAGTACAAACACAGAATGATCAGCTTTAACAGGTGGCACAATTACAGCTGTCAGTCCAAGAGGGTCTAATGTCTGTCTGCTTGAGATGTCATGCGTGACAAGCCATGCTGCTGTTCCAGGGATGGCTTGCACCTGTTACCCCTGGGCATCTGGATATTGGATAAGGCCTTTGCCACCTCCATAGAGCCGTACGTAGGCAAGGCCGAAAAGACTAACCCACCACCCTAGAAAACATAAGTGTTAAGAAACATAAGGGTAATGCTGACCAATGCCAATTGCCTGCTGCAAGCCTACTGACAGCACACCAGCACTACCAGGTTATACCACATATCATGCGTTATGGCCCCAACACCTGGACCAAAACATCAAAGGAGGGGGAGTATCAATATGCAGCACAGACACCCATATGGCCAGGTAACTGACAATGCACGAAGCAGCGGAGACCACCCATGTGCACCTAACTGTAGTCAAAGCTGCTGTACAGTCTGTTGCATGTGACAGACCACATTCTCACACACAGGAACTCCACCCAGACATCCTGAAGACACTGGACAGTATGAATGTCCCACCAAATACCAAACAGGGTACTCACAAATTAACACATAGGTGGTAAACCATTATGTATGCAAGGAGTAATCAGGGACCTAGGGACACAAGTCGACAGTAACCTGTCATGTGACACTCACAATGCCAATGTGGCTAGGAAGACTATCTATATTGGACACCGTATCATGAAAGGATTCACATCTACATCAACAGAGGTCACTGTGCCCCTGTACTGTTCCCTTATCAGACCCATAATCTAGTACAATGACTCATATGGGATGTACCGTACCTGACACCTGCAGCGGTTAGGAAGACCTCAAAGGTACCTCACCAAGAGGATAAAGGGTGTCAAATATATGTCATATGCTGCCTGGCTGTAGACACCCCAGCTGAATGCAGTCACAGACTGCCTACACAGAGGCATTGTATGCCTGTTGTACAAGGCCATGTCCAACACAGGAGTAATGGACATGCTCCACCCCAGGAAATCAAAGCCATTGGAGCTGTGAGAGTGGCAGATGTCAACCTCAACACATAATGAAATAGGATGTGCTGGAGGGACAAATACATAACCCAGAGGCTCCCCACACCCTGGAACAGGATCCCAATCCATGTTAGGCAGAGCCCCTCACTGACACCCCTCAACAGGAATATTGCCAAGTGGATGGATGATCGTAGATGTACAATGGGGGTCTTCACTGTATCACGTCCAGACAGAGGCACAGTAAAGAAAATCATAAATGGCCATAATATTCACATAGCAAGGGGCAGCGAAAGACACACACACTCTGGCTAGGCTTACTAATGCCCTAGGGTGGATAGCCTAGTATGAACCTATGAACCTATGAAGATACAAATTGTACAGGACACTAAGGATAATCACAAGGCTTACTCAACTGATGGTAGGAACCATGTTGGGAATTCACAGATATGCTCCGAATCACACAGATATTACAAACAACATACCAAACACACACACATATTGCCAACATACAACCTGACAGGTGCAGTGCAACCCCCCCCCCCCAGAATGCAAAATCTTTATCCCAGCAGACTGCTGGCCCCCTGACATTGCAGATGCTGAGGTAACATCCATCATCTACAAAGCAAAACACACAGCAGCAAAGGTATGAGATGGTGTCCTGGGCTGAGGCCAACTTGGACTCCAAGAAGAATGGAATGCCAAATCACACTACTGCCCAATGTCAGCCTTACCACAGGATATGTACCCAAAGATCAGTGTACAACAACAGTGGTCCTTCACAACAAAGGTGTTGCCTGAATGGATACTGCAAACTACCACCCCAGGATCCTGACAAGCTTGGTCTGCACAGCTATGGAAAGGATCAGCATGTACCACAGACATAAAGCTATCGGGGCCCTACTGACACCGGACCCTACTCAGTGTGGCTGTCGTAAGTGCAGATCCTGCCCCTAAACATGTTTGACCCATTTGAAACAGTCATTAAGGTAATTTATGAGGGCAATGTGGTCCACACAGCATAGCTGGACCGTGCAAATGATTCCAGACAATACCCTACGAGTTCATTATGTATATGTTCACCAGCTTAAATATAAACCCCTATGTCAGTAGAGGGGTTGCAAACCAGACCAAGGACAGAACTGACATGGTCAGACATGCTGCATCCATGTCAGACTACAAAGCAGATATGAGTGGCATCCCACAAGGCTTGGTCCTGGGACCTCCCCCGTTCCGTATATATGTCCCATAGGTACAGGCCAACATGGAAGGACTGTGACTGAACATGTATGCAGAGGAGTACAAACTGCCCACCATATCTGACCCCCAGCTGACACAAGCAACCCACAAAAGGGCCACATAGAAACAGACAACTGGAGCCATAGCCATGTCAGCAAGCTAATTGCAGAAATGTGTATAGACAACCACCATGGATATACAGTAAGTGCCCACCAATTACCACACAGGTGTTAACCCATTATGGACCTAACATGTAATGAGAGACCTGGGGACACAAGGTGATAGATATCCTGCATTGGACAAACATGTGGCTGTAGTGTTTGCAGAAACATACTATATACCCACCCAATCATGAAGGTTGTCAGATCTAGATAAGGGGAGGTCACTGTGGCTCTGCAGTCATCCTTCATCAGCATCACAACTGACTACAATAGCCCCTGTGGGATATACCTCAGCAGACACCTCCATCAACTGTAAAGTCCACAACAGTACCTCACCAGGAGTAGCAATGAGCATGAACAGATGCCATGTGTTGCCTGATTAAACAAACTGCAGCTCCACACACTGCCATACTGCCCACCCAGAGGCAAGCTGTGCCTGATGTATGAAGCCATGTCCAAGCTGGAATCAATGAATTTGCTGCACCTTGTACAATCTGAATGGCAGTGAGCTATGCACATGAGAGACCTGAACCCCAGCACTGACATACATAGGACAAGCTGTACTGAATGATCCATAACACAGAAGCCACCCCCACTCTTGAGTAAACTCCCAGTACAGGTTAGCCAGAGAGTCACCTATCGACACCCCTCAAGAGGAATCCTGATGAGTGGATGGGAGATGGTAGGTTTACCCTTAGTATCACTGTTATGTCAGAGGTAGACGGAGGCACAGTATGCTAACCATGACATATGTCATGGCAAACTCCAGTTACAATGTGTGTCAAAGGACAAACACACTCTGTGACTAGCATCAGAAATGGCCTAGGGAACATTGCTAGTGTTTGCCAATGTCCACCTATGCTGTGGAATACACTACCAATGTTGGACAAGCCTGGTGTAGGTAGTCCATATCTGAACATAATGCAACATGGTCATATGTGCACAACTGGCCCCTACACAGTCTGTTGTGCTCACTATGAAGATGTCAAGCACTGATAGGACTAAATCCCAGGATACTGTCCACCACAGTGAAAGTACTGAACCAGTACACTATACGGTACTACAGTGTTAGGTCATTATGAAAGGATGTTGACAACTGTATGCAAAGTATCCCATGCCCTCCCTGCAGGCACAGTATAATCCCTGTTGTGGCAGACACAAAGCAGTTGGCCAATAAGTACACAACATGACACCCAACACACAACCATAAATGTGAAATATTGTTGAAGTTCACACCCACCCAAATATGTGGTGGACTGCAGAGTTCAACATATGGAAAGCTCACACTGGGCATGCTCGCACACTTTGATAAATGAGGCATATGTCAGGCAACATGCCATGGAAAGGCTGAACTGGGCATGCTCACACACTTAGGCCATATCTCCGTTTAGCAGTTGGCCACACATATCTGGTATTTGTACGTGTCATTCCAGGAACCAACCACAACACAGCAATCTGCCCAGTGCACACAGTAAATGACTACAGAGACATAAGTGATATAGTGAATCGCCCTCATATTCAAAAATCTTCCACAGATACACAAGTTATTCATAGGAACAGGGAATGCTATGGCAATAAAGACCTGCAAACAGTCTAACAGCAACAAATATTGTGCATTTGACAATTAAACATATGGGTGTAGAGGTCAATACTAGGCTTGTTGCCCTAGGGAATGACAGCTTAGCCAGAGTGTGCTTGGCATCTGCATCCCCAGTACAGTAGGCTACTGTGCCACTGTAAAGTAGGTCACATAAGGCAACGTGTGAGGCTAGTGAGCTGTGCCTCTGTCAAGCAGGGGCACAGTGGAGATCCCAGGGTTTGAATGTGCTAAGCCACATCCATGTTGTTGGTGTGTGCTGGAAGAGGGTTGCTGAGGACCACTAACAGTAAGTGAGCATCAATAATAGACTGAGGGGAGCCCTATCTGCATTGTCTGGACAATTCCACTGTCAACACTGTGTTGTGATGATTATGTGGGATTGAAGTGTCATGCCGGTACTGTTCACAGATGTCCTCCCTCTGTGGGCTACAGCTCTGCAATGTATTAGCTCACTCTGTCTGTTGGACGGCTCATATATGGCTGGTGTACACCTGACAGGTGTCCTGTTGTGAAGCAGTCGTGGGTATATGTGGAATAGCATGATCAATGCAAACCTTACACATGCTCATAGAATGCAATTGTCAAGGATTATGCAGAGTGGCCAGTATAGTCCCCCAGCATGGGTCCTTTGAAGTCGTCCACCCCAGTCTTCACAAGTGTAGAGTCTGCTTGTGCTAAATACAGTTTGTTTGCAGTGACAACCTTGCCTGGGGGTGGGGATGGGATATGGATGTCCAGGGAAAGATGGGTATGGTCAGATATCAACGATGGTGGTCTACCTCTGGTGTGGAACAGTGAGTACCCATGTTGCAGATGGACAGGTGCAATATGTATTCCCCCATGTGGCTGTGGTGAGTGGTTCTGCCATAGCACATGGACCCACATATTGTAGTGGCTGCAAGGTACAGTTGTAGAGGCCTGAGTAGTTCCCACACACAATATGCCTGTGCCTGATGTTAACAACTGGAATAGTGTATGTGAACACCTGCATATCCCGGCACTGTTCCCAGGGAAGCAAAGTGCATGTCCTGGATGTGGGAGTGGTGTTCTGGACTGGTTGTGTTGTGTGTTACAGGTCCTGTGGTCACAAAGCATGGTATAGAACATAACCTGCCAGTGCGATGTGCATATCTGACCTTGAAGTAGGTGGCTGCAAATGCATATATATGCTATCCCCCATCTGACAGGCAGTACTAGATGTACATACCTCTGTAGAAATAAAGATGTCAGCACCCTATAAATACTGCAGGTGCAGAACAGATGCCCAGTAATTCGGATAGCGCGCTCTGCTAATGCATCCCCCTCAACTGCCATAATATAGTTAGGTAGGAGTTTGAACCGTGCAAATGCTCAGTGTGTGTGTGTGTGTGTGTGTGTGTGTGTGTGTGTGTGTGTGTGTGTGTGGGGGTGAGCGGGGTTGATGTGTGTGCAAGTCTGTGTGAGGGAAGTGTCCCTTTTGGCAACTGGGAAAACACTCTACAGGATGCACATTCCCCTTTCTAAGCACTGATGATGTCAGCACCCTATAAGTACAGCAGGAGAAGGAAAACCTCCCAGTAATGTGAATAGCACACTCTGCTAATGCATTTGTCACAAGTGTCATAGCATAGTTAGGTAGGGGTTTGAATCCTACAACTGCCCAGTGTGTGTGGAGGGGGGTTAGTGTGTATGCAAGTCTGTGTGAGAGAAATGTCCCTTTTGGCAACTGGGAGAACACTCTAGAGGATGCACATTCCCCTTTCTAAGCACTGATGATGTCAGCACCCTATAAGTACAGCAGGAGAAGGAAAACCTCCCAGTAATGCGAATAGCGTGCTCTGCTAATACATCTATCACGAGTGTCGTAACATAGTTAGGTAGGAGTTTGAATCCTGCAACTGCCCAGGGTGTGTGGAGCGAGGTTAGTGTGTGTGCAAGTCTTTGTGAGGGAAATGTCCCTTTTGGTGGGAAAACACTCTACAGGATGCAAATTCCCCTATCTAAGCACTGATGATGTCAGCACCCTATAAGTACAGCAGGAAGAAGAAAACCTCCCAGTAATGCGAATAGCGCACTCCGCTAATGCGTCAGTCACGAGTGTCATAACATCGTTAGATAGGGATTTGAAACCTACAAATGGCAAGTGTGTGGGTTTGGATGAGGGGAGTTTGTGTGTGTGCAATTCTGTATGAAAGACATGTGCTTTCTAGCATTCAGGAGATCACACTACATGATGCACATTACCCTTTCCAAACACTAACAATGTCAGCACCCTATAAGTACAGCTGGAGAAGAGACACCTCCCAGTAATCTGAATAGTGCACTTTACTAATGCATCTCTCTCAAGTGTCATAACATAGGTAGTGGTTTGAAACCTGCAAGTGTGTGTGTTTGGATGTGGGGAGTTTGTGTGTGTGCAATTCTGTATGAAAGATATGTGATTTTTGGCAATCAGGAGATCACACTACATGATGCACATTACCCTTTCCAAACACTGATGATGTCAGCACCCTATAAGTACAGCTGGAGAAGGGACACCTCCCAGTAATCCGAATAGCGTGCTTTGCTAATGTGTCTCTCTCACGTGTCGTGACATAGTTAGGTAGGAGTATGAATCCTGTAAGTGTGTGTGTGTGTGGGGGGATAGTAGGGTGTGTGTAATTGTAAGTGTGAGAGAACAGATCCTTTTGGCAAATACTACAATACACCAGATGCTGCATATTCCCCCAGTAAACACAGGGGATGTCACCACAATATCAGTATAGCCAAACAGGGCTACTTGGCCAGTAATGCCAATAGTGCGCTCCACTACTGGGTCTATTACCACTGTCAGAGCACAGATAGGTATGTTTTGGAAACCCACAACTGCCACGTGTGGTTGTGTCACACAATATGAGCATGTGTGGGTTGTTGTTCATAACAATGCATGTCATTGCCTAAACCAGCACTGGCAAAGCACACATGATGTATGTGTGTGACACATACACATATATACCTGTGACCTTCAGTAGTTACCATGTCTGACACGTGCCTCAAGTGGATAAATGGTATTCGCAATGCATAACAATATGACTGTGTCATACTGTGCAGGGGTGCACATGGTATGTGTCTATACAGTGTGGGTTGTATATGGTATAATACCTACAGCAGGGGATATACATCTGGTCTGGGCCATATAGTCTACATGTAGTCGATGAACAGGTGCTGCATGTTCCCACCTGTTGTGGGAGTGGTAACATGTTGTTCCACTGCAATTCAGTGACCACATGCTGGGAACCTTTCAGCTAGTGTGTTGTAGCTACAGTAATGCTCACGCACAATGTTTGGCTGGATGCAGTCCAGCCATATAAAGACATTTCTTGAGACTGTCATATTGCCAGTGTTGTTAGGGAAGATAGGTGGGTTTCCTGTGTATGGGAGGGTTGTGTGTGCCAGGCTATGAACCAGAAGGCAGTCCAACACACTGTTATCTGCTCATGGATAGGCCCTGATGCTTTGTGCTGTGCCAACAACCTGGAGGTGTGTGTATCTGTGGTGCCTTGGGATACCACCCCCCTGTCCATGTCTGTTACATGTGTAGGGGATGACAGGCATGGTATGAGGTATAACCTGGCAGTGATGGGTTGCACCTGTGAGCCGTGAATCAGGAATCTGGTACTGCACAGATATTGCAGTTCACCATGCTGAGGACAGTGTCCAGTGCATGCATCTTGCGGTGTACACTGCTGGTGTTGTGTAGCATCACTGTTAGTGTCCTATCCTGTGTGATACCCGCGGAGGTGGCTATGTAATCCATGTCCTGCAGCAAAAGGCACTATGTGTGTATCAAGGGGCTTCGCCAATATACAATGGCCCATGGGTGTCATGTGCAAGCTGCCCCTTGCAAATCATTGTGGCTTCCCTAGCATGTAAGCACACGTTGACAGCCATTGGATACCCTATGAATGACATTGGAGATTGAGCAGAATGTAGACATAGAACACCCTTCCTACATATTGTGGTAGCATACCTGGTGAGGGTATGATGGCAACCAAGATCAGGCTCATATTGGCCCATGCCACATGCTGAGAGATCCCTTCTATGTTCCCTATCATGTAGTCCAGGGAGGTATGTCTCAGGTCATCCATAGTGGCATGGTCAATGACTGAGTCATATGTGTCTATGCCTCTGACTGACCTGTATGCATGTGATTTGTGGTGGACCATAGTTCCCCACAGGCATATCACTGTGATCTTCACCATGTACAGCCTGTTGAGCAGGACCCCACTACAGTGGCCAAGAGAGGTACCTGACACATCTGTAGCAGGTGTGTTGTGTAGCCCTACAGGCTGGGAGTGTGTGGCACACGGGATGTGTGTGCCATGTGTGGCATGTGCTCTGTTCCGACATAACGTATGCCTGTGTGCCAGCTGCGGAGGTGTGTGATGCTCAGGCAGGATGCTATTCCAAGTCTCCAGGTATGCCCCAGCGTGTTCAGATTACTGTCAGTGCAGGTCTATGTCAGACTGGTATTGTAGTCACTGTAGTATGTCATGCCACCTGATAGGGTATGGCAGTACTGGGTTCAGAGTGCACAGTCCCCAGATTGGCCATGTGGTGGCATCCCACACATGTGTTGTACGTTCCTGGCCAGGGGAGAGGGTTGACTGCATACATGTGGCAGCTGTGACATTGCCACATGACTCACATAAATCACAACTGGACCATAAAGGTGATTCACAGGTTACCTTTGCACATGCTACCATAGTAGTGTGATTACCATGGTGATTATCAACACATAGGGCCAATGGGGAACAACATACTGAAGGTGTGTATGTGTGGGTGTACTGCTACTGATTTCATAGCACTGACATATATGACTGCACATGTGGGTAAATGTCAGGTAAGCCATGTGCAATGTGTCACAGACAACGTACATGCGAACAGGACAGACAGTGACGTTCTGTCATGTGGAAACTTGACATACATATAGTACGCTATGCAGATGTCACTAGGAGTCGAAAGAAGCACTGTAACTCTGCATTGCAGGTGGAAGCAGTGTTCCAGGGAACCCCAAGCGAACATGGGCTGGAAGTAGTCCATTGTACAACAAAGAAGGGGTAACACTTACAGTAGGTAACAGTGCAAATATGTAGGCACTATCAACATGTACCCAGGAATGCACAGCTCAGATGTCCATGGTAGAACTGATATTATGTCATAGTTAATTGTGATTTGTATTACATTGGTACTGAACACATATCAACATGTGCAAACATCCACATTGCATAGTCATTATGGGCAACTTGCCACCATTACTGTACATGTCCATCATTGCGTATCACTACTTGCATTAGCTTCTCCCCTGTGCTACCTATGTATGTGGCTATCTGTTGACATCCTTACCACCGGTATGCAATAATGTGCAGCTGTTACACTATGGTACTTACTATGGGTGTAGATAACAATTCAGGACAGTCATACAGTTACTGTATCAGACATGCTGGGATATACACACAGTCATATCAGCACACTGTACTGTTACCAACATGATACTAGTAATACACTTCTATGTAGTCACCCTGTGCATCAGCAACATGTTTACCTGTTCCTGCACTGATGTTGGAGATTGCAGGAGGTGGCACAGTTTCATCATATGCACAGGGTGTGAATTAGGTATGCCTGAGTCTGCCACTGATACCACCAGTTGACATGTGTGTGTATGTGTGTTGGTGAGGGACAGCAGTACAGGGTGGGGCACTGTTGGTGCAGTGTGTGCGTGTATGTAGTAGCCCTAGGTGTTAACATTTTGCATGTGTGCATGCATGCACACAGATCCACCTCATGGCTGCCATACACTGGAGTTTGTGGACAGCCACAGACTGCACCTGGCAGGTCATACAGATCAGTGTCTGTGGGCACGGACACGGTACCTGTGCCTGGCAGGGGTGCTATGGACCGTATCAGGTACTAAGCCAGACTGGGTACTGTCATCAGAAGCGGGAGTGTGTTGACTTGACACAGGTCCCTGTTGGGACTGTCCAGAGTCATGTGCATGTGGTCTCCTGGGGCGTTCCGATGACATCACAGACCCAGCATTGCTAGGGCTGCTGCTGGCACTATGGGGGCACCCGCGGGCCTGTTGTCATCCGTGCTGACTGCCAGCTACTGCTGTTGCTGGCATACAGCCATGTTGATGCCGCAACCGTCCACCATTGCCCTGGCTCATGGACATGTGGTTGTGGAACTGCTGTAATATGTCCCCACAATGTCTGTCTATGACATCGGTGAAATTACGGATAGCATCCACAATGTCACGCATACTGTCAGTCATGGCTGTGTGACATGCTCTCAGCTCCCTCAGACCCTGTCTGGTGTACCTTTCCATACGTGACTGTGCCTGCATGACAGCCCGAAACATAGCTGAGGTTGACAGACCTCTTTGGGCACATCTGCCAGAGACAGTACACCCACGGATTCTCCCACAAGAACCCATGGGCAACTGTCTGTGTGGTACCATCGCAGGACCCTGCCCATGGCTGCTGTGTGGGGAAGCATGTGCCACAGATACCACATTACCCTGGCCAATGCCCACTGTATCCTGTCCATCACCTAGGGACAATGGTGACATAGGATGTACTGGCAGGATGACTGTGTGCAATGATGGGGTTGACAGCTGTGTACTGTCAATTGGCTGACCAATGACGGACCCTGACACACCTTCCTGTGCCATTACACAGATATCATCATTATCAGTACCTGTGGCACCAGATTCAGGTTCCCTGCTGCAGGACACCAGAGCAGCACTAGAACCTGTGGGAGGAAGACAGGAAACACAGTTTACAATGTCTACACAATGTTACCAGTGATGCACTAATGCACACATGCACACATGCACATGTGGACACATGCACACATGCACAAATGCACACATGGACACATGCACACATGGACACATGCACACGTGGACACAGGCACACATACACACATGCACACATGGACATGTGCACACGTGGACACGTGGACACATGCACACATGCACATGTGGACACAGGCACACATGCACACATGCACACGTGGACACAGGCACACATGCACACATGCACACATGGACACAGGCACACATGCACATATGCACACATGCACACATGGACAAAGGCACACATGCACACATGCACACATGCATACCCCGCAGTATACACACAGAGCACTACTGAGTTACACTAGTATTACTGGCACTATCAGGACTATTATAGGTATTGTTAAAACACACTCACCAGCATGGATGGGCTGCCTTGCTGTAACACCGGAGGGACCTGCAGAAATGAGGAGATTAATGTCAGTGGGCACAACTGTGCCATTGATACTGCATATGATACAGTGCAGTAGTACACCAGTTGCCTTTCACATGTCAGCTGCTGATATTGGCAATATCACACCTGCACAATTACATACTATGTTGACAGCTACATACCACGGACACACCTTACACATGCATAAACTAACACTGTACAGAACAGTCACGTGTACATATGGCATATTACCTGCACGCTCCATGTTGTGTTGCTGTGTGGATCCAGCCTCCATCATGATGCAGGTGTGTTGCTGTTTATGTTCCGCGGCTGGAGCCACAACACTTAGGAGTAGCCCCTCCAGTCTGGTGAGGGGGGATGTGTGGCCACCCCACCTCCTGTGGCGACCTGTTGCCTGTGGATATCCGACGCACGCTGATGGCCATTTCTGATTAAATCACTGCAGTGATGTCGTACCTGCTCATATGTCCTATTATGTGTGCCAATGTCATTTACCCTACGGACAAGGTCTTGCCACAGTGCAGGCCTCTCCTGCTGATTCTGGCTGGTGCGGGAAAACAGTATGTCATAATCCCGCACCAGGGTCTGGTGTATCTCTTCATCTTCTGCAGCAGAATAGGCAGGATTTCGCTGATGCGCCATGTCCCTGGAAGAGAACACAAACAGGATATCAGCAGACTATGTCAGCAATATATGGCACACATACTATACATGATACTCAACTGTAGTGATATACTACTACTCCCATATGTAGCATGTGTGTGTCTCTTGGTGGATACACAAGTACATGGCCAGATATCAGTGCTCAGCCAACACCTGTGCAACAATACCTGCCACATTCCATACAACATAGTAGCATGCCCCATCGGTCAGCACACTGAGACAGGTCCAATGCACAACCTCACTCTGGGGGTTCATACCAAGGTACTGTATGTGGAATGCCATCCACTAGTGTGATCTGGACACAAATTAACCGGCCTGGATATACATATCCCACCACCACCACCACCACCAGCACAGTAGACTACTTTGATATATATGTAATTAGACAGATATTCACTTATTAGGACTGACATGGTATCCATGCAGCCCACTGGGCCAGTGGAAGCCACAACCCACACTGCTGACCCCTTTGCGAATGCTTCCCACGGACATCCCAAAGAATGCATGGAACATGCACACACATTTCTAACCCAGAGCCTATGCACAAAGGTTAGGCATCCTGTCTGGTGGACCCCAGCCAAAGGCAGATTGTATAACAATAGAAGGAGGCTACTGCAGGACAGAGCAGATTCACATAAAGGGAAGGCATCTGTGGTCAGCACTGGTAATAAGCTATGGTCTCTCATAACAACATCCACGGCCTACTCTGGGAGGGAAATGGCCACAAACACTATAGATAACCACAAGGCCTTCTTCAGTTATGTTACACATATGGACCAAACGCCTCAGATATGCTCTGTTACTACACACCTACTTAACATTCACCGAACACACAGATATTGGCAACATTCTGGCAGACAGGTTCAGTGCACGTATTCCCCCCTCCTTCTCCCCCACACTTAGAAATACTTATCACAGCTGAATGTAACCTCCCTATCATCTCAGATGTCCGTGTGATGGCTGCCCTCAGCAAAGCAGAACACACAGCATCAATGTGACCTGATGGTATCCCTGGATGTGTGCTACGTGAACTCCAAGAGGACATACAACTGCATATTAGACTGATATTTAACCTTGGCCGTACTACGGGATATGTACCTGAACACTGGCATACAGCAACAGTGGTCCCACTCCACTAAGGAGGCACCTCTACTGACCCTGGGAACTACCGCCCCATAAGTTTAACCAGCCTGGTCTGCAAAGTTATGGAATGATTCAGTAAGGGACGCATATACACCAATATCGGGTACCTGCAGACACTTGTTCCCAGCCAGTTTGCCTTTGTGATGGGCTGATCCTGCCTTTTGAACCTGGTTGACCTTTCAGAACAGTCACTACAGCCATTGATGAGGGCAACACAGTCCATACAGCCTACCTGGACTTGCCTAAGGCCTTCAACACAGTACTCCACTCAGGCATCATAGACAAGCTCATAAGCTTACATGTTACTACATATGTCACATGATGGGCTGCACACTGGTTGACATACAGAATCCATAATATCGATATTGCAGGAGCCATGTCAGACTCAGTGCCAGTCACATGTGGTATCCCACAGGCCTCTGTCCTAGGACCCCTCTTGTTTGGCATTTATTTCTCAGATGTGAAAGCAAACATGTGCGGGTTGTGGATGACAAAGTTCCCAGATGACTGCAAACTAAGCGCCATAGTCATTACACCAGCTGACACACACATCCTACAGACAGGCCTCACTGAAATGGACAACTGGTGCCAGGATCATGGCCTAACACTGAATGACATGTAATGTATAGTCATCCCCTTTGGGTGGAATTACGTGCACACAACATATCACATGGACATACCTATAGATACAGACCTATGACACATATGGAGGGTTCACAGTATGTAGACTATTAACTTGTTACTTTACATTACCTGTGTTTGTCGCAGCTGGTTGCATTACCGTTACTACAGCTTCCTGCTGCTGCTAGCCCAGCTTGGTACTGACACTGCTGACAGCTTCAACTTAGTTTGTGTACCGTGTGTTGTTGTTTGTGTTCTTATTTATTTTTTTTCTCTCTCTCTCTCTCTCTCTCTCTCTGTCTGCCTCCAGACAGTGCAATGAAAGTATTGCATGTGTGGAGTGTGAGTACAGGATGCTTTTGTAGGTATCTGCATAAGTCCATGTGATGGCCTCTGCACCAATTGTAAGCCAGCATTTGCTAATTGCATGCAGCCAGTTGTGTACTGATTGCAGTTCTCACTGTGATTTCAGGACAGTGCTATAAAAGGGTATGTGAGATAGGCATTGCCCTTTCAGATTGTAAGGGCGGGGACCATGCTGGTATGCTGTGGACACTGTTCTGTGAGTGTAAAGGTTAGCATCTCTCTCATGATTCAGGCTGTGTTGTAGGTTCACATTTCTCCATTCCTCTCTCCTGTTTCCTGTAGTAAGTGTGTATGCACACTGACACCTACAACTATATATATATATATATATATATATATATATATATATGTAAATATACATACATTTATATATATGTACATTAACTGACATTATTACCTACTAGCTACCAACTAGCATGGCTGTTTCTGTTCACACACTACTATTATGGAAATCCACTGGTTTTGACAGTAAGTATAAATGACATGCTTTGTGTACTACACATCCTATATTCCCTTTACATTCATTCCTACTATTACATGATATATTTATTTTAGCACAATGTTCTTGTATAACAGTCATGGCTTAGTGGTAGGTCATGCAGACTACTGTTTCCAAGGTCCTGGGTTCGGGACTGACAGTGGGATTTTATTTTGCTTTTGAACTGACTACAGGACTTGTCAATCAGAGTGAATAAGGCACTTTTAAGCAGTTGTAACCTGGTTAGCGCTGGTTTGCGTGGAGCTCACAAATGCACACTGGTGTTCAGCTCCGCGCACACCCACTTACAACTGCTTAACAGTGCTTACTCTGGCGCACACCCGCGCTATTTTCTTTGAAAGAAATGAAAATGGGGAGACAGAAAAGTGGTGAAAAAGGGGTCACAAAGAGGGTAAGACAGTAGGGAAACAAGCTTGGGTTTTGCAGGAGGGATGTAGGTAAGGCCCATAGCTTCCCATTTCTTCATCAGCAACAGCTGTGCATATGTATGTAATTTGGTGTGACATTTGAAACCTTCCACCCCTGAGAGAGGTGTCAGGACAACAATAATACTTGTTGTACAGCCAATTGTAATAGATAGTTTCCATGTCCAGCAGACATGTGTGCGGAATGGGCAGCTATGTATGGGGCGTAATTTTTTTGTGGGTACAGAGTGCCCTTTTTTTTTTTTTTTTTTTCAGGTGGGAGTGGTATGTCAGGTGAAGGAAGTCGGTATAGCTGGGGAGGTAGGTTGGGTAGGTCAACAGACAAGACAAACAAGACGCATACAGGGCGGTGTATGACACGTGTGGGGGGGTTACACAATTGACGGGGACGGATGTTTGGATATCCAGAGCCCATGAGCCCACAGATGGCAACAGTGGAACTGATATCCCCACCCATGGGCAGTTGCCACTGTTCCTTCACTGCCCAGGACAGGGCTGTGCTGGGGGCTGTGTAGGCCGGGCAACAGGCATGCCTGTAAGTTGTGCCACCTGTGCCTCAAGCTGGCATAGGGGCCCAAGAACAGAGTCCCGGATCTCCCTATGCACCACAGTCCGGACGCTACGGAGGGTGAGTGGTGGTTCTTCTTCGGCCACACTTGCAGAGGGGGGACGAGCCCCATCCCCTGCAGCGCTTCCACCTGCAGGTGGCACAGGGCCACCGGAGGAGGGTCCAGACTGGGCACTAGTGCCAGGTGCACTCGCCAGCTGAGGTGGGAGAGGTGGGTCCGCTGGAACCCGCCTTCCCTGTCGTCCTATGATTTGCATTATGTCATGACAGTTTGGGTTAGTTACATACAATACCATTCGCAATTAGTTGTAACAGCATGCATTAGTATTCCCATTAACCAAACACCCAGATATTCACACCATTGAACAGCGAGCATAACACATGCATAATTTGAACAGCAATATACAGTCCAACAACATGCAGGGTTGATTGATGGCAACAGGCCATCAGGTTTGGATGTATGAACAGGGCAGATGCATCAACATACATGCAAATATTTATGACCCAACAGGACAAATGTCCAGGGGTGTTAATTGTGATTGCACATACCAATTTCACGTGGAATGGATTATATGTGGTTATAGGGTGGGGTGAAGAAAATATTATTAACACCTTCGAATACCAATACATATGCTGTACATTTCTAATAGCTGCAGATATATACACACTACTGTTCTAACTACAGTTTCCTATATGATAACTACTTCAATTTGGTGATAGAACTGTTACTGCTACATCAATATACATTTTATTGTTATTCATACACGTTCATATCTGGCTTTGTTCAGCTACATCATCCTGCTACATTTGCTTTATATAGCTATAGACAACTGTGGATGTTTGGTATTTCAGACAATCATGCTATCTGCATATTGCAGACTGAGAGCAACATATCCAGATTTTCGGATACACATTCCAGCTGCAGCAACACTTTGAACACATTTCGCAGTTTGGTTCTGCTTTGTCACATTCATTTCATTCTGTACTGACTGCAGTATACTTTATTCAGGGGTTATTACTACTTTATTGGTGGATTCATAACTCTTTCTCACACTCTCTCACTTGTTTTCATTTTACTATTCAGGATGGTACTTACTTCTAGGCTTTATTGACATGTTTTACCTGTAGTTATTACAATCCTTTCCAGCAGTCTCACTTCTGTCATGTTTCAGTATTTCAACAGGGATATATTTCACACATGTGATTTGCTCATCTTCTGCAGCTGTACTTTTCAGCCTGCTGCAGGTTGTGTACTATTATATTACAGGTGGGGCATCTTTATTTCAGACTTTATTTCAGACATTTTCATTTTTCTGTTTGGATTACAGACTGCAACACACTTTTGTAATCAAGCAATACTTGCAAACACTCTTACACTGTTACTTGCACATTTTATTACTTATTGACTACACTGCACTCTTTTGCTAACTGCCATACTTTTATATTTCTTTACAGTTACTGGGAGAGGATTACTGACCTGCCTGGTGGCACAACCGCACAAGCCTATCGCCATAGGCTCTGCGGTTCACAGAACGGACACCTGTAGCTGTAATATAAATGAAGTAATATTGGAATACACATCTCCATAATATCAGCTAGTTTAATTTTCTTACATACATAATTAAATGTAACTTACTCAGTAGTGGGGCGTTGGGCATTTGCCGGGCCTCCTGGATCCAAAGGTTCAATTGGTCCTGCTTACGTCTCTTCAGGTCCTGCTCACCAGTCCTTGGAATCCCTGTGGCACTGGTGAGATCATGAGCCAACCGGTCCCACGCCTCAGCCCTATATGCTCCCCACAGGACCTGGCCCTGCATGAGTTGGGCCTCATGATTGTGGACTAGGAGCCAGACCATGTATCTGGACTCCTCAACGCCCCAACTATGTGCTTGAAAGCAACTACCCTCACCTACTCCTGACATTCTGGCTGCAAGTTAGTTCTACAATCATTTATGCTGTGTATTCCTGCCTATGGGGCTTATATATACCGTTTTTCCCCCACTTATCTGTGATTGGCCATTTTGGAATTGTATCAACTTCACAAAACCTGCTTTGTCATGCTCCACTTTCCATTCATTCCTATATATTTGCTATTACTGCATTTCTAAGTACAGCTATCATGGCTTAGTGGTTCAGTACCTTGACTATGGTGTCCTGGGTTCGAACCTGGCCACTGATTTTTATATTTTATGACTGTCTAGAAAGGCTAGGGGGTGTGTCTGTGTAAAAGCAGTTTTGTTACAGCTTGCTCAACGTTGCCCGTCGGTTAGCTTGTTGGTGCAGTGCGCAGCTACGCGTAAATGGGTTACGCTGGTTTACACCTCATTTGGCTGTCAGCACTCATATTATGCTCAGCTCAGCTAGGGGCACACAGTTTCAGCATGTTAAACCACTGCTCACCTACGGTCACTCATTTTACACCTGTTAAACCACTGCTCACCTACAGGCAGATGCACTCACCTTGTTAAACTGTAGCTCAGCTATAGGCACATCTGGCATTTTTTATTATTTTGTTATCTCACATTTCTTCAAAATAAATGGCCTATTTCATTACATTTTACATAAAATATAATTTTATATGTGTACATATTTGTCAGGGACTTGTTTCGTGCTTATTTTACTAAAAATAAAAATTGATGTTGTGGGGGCTCGAACCATGACTGCCTGCTCTTCAGCTGACATCTCGACCGCTATGCTATTGCTTTTTGGCTTACTTTGCATAGTTAGTTCTTATATGCTTTTCCACTTACTGCTAACTGTAGCTGAGCTACGGGCACGCCCGCACAAATGAGCGCACTCATGGGCAAACATCTTTACAATTTAAAAAAAAAAGATATAACATGTTCATTTATATATTTTATGTTCATAGTTTGTGGGGGCATGTGTTGTGTTGTGTTTATTCACATTTCCATGGACTCTGTCATGGGTGTTTACTTTGGGCACTTTTACTCTTCTGGGGGCGTGTCCGCTTGCAGGGCTCGGCCTACGGACACGCCCCCTACTGTCTTCCACAGACCGTGTTAGCCTTAGGTGTGATTCAGCATGCCCTCATGCATATGCATGACATGCTGATGTCACACCGTTTAACTGCAGCCTCCGTGTAAGCCTTGTATTTCTTACACAGAGGCTTCGTGAATCCTGCCCTTAGTCTTTTCTGTATGGGGACTCCAGGAATGCAAGGATCAGGGAATTAAACAGAGAAATATACTATATGATTTTCAGTTTTATTTCATTAGGTTTGTTTATTTGGTACAAAAGCTATTGCCAAGATTTTGATTGTCTATTTTGGAAAAATTCTAGACCACAGTGTTAATGTTTTGGTTACATAATAAAACTGTATCTGTTTTTATGGAATGCTAGTTTTCTGTTTGTGTTAATTGACTGCTACAATTATAAATGTACACATCAATAAAATTTTCATCAAAGCTCATTTTGTCACACTGCACTCTCAATCACCATACAACTGAACTTGAGACTGATTAACAGTGAGGAAAGAGAGACACTTACTACCTCACTGTCACGTGTGTTGAAGGGGAAGTGGTCATATTTTGTTGACCCTTTGCTTACCAACAAAGTGGCAATCAAAGAGATAGGGTACTATATATAGTTGACAAGCTATAACAGTTATCTTATTATTTAACTGTATTTCTTCTCTCTTGGTGCTTTTTACATACTTAAGTAGACATCACAGAAACATTATAGATTTAAAACTGTAATCAGACTTGCTGCTAACATTCTCAGCAAATAACAGTTGGCCTCTCTTATTAGTAATTATCATGTTCTATCATGTTCTGGTTTAACAGGCATGCTTAATATTTTATTCTTATATTTTAAATAGATGTCCTGTGCCTCCATTCATTACTTCTGTGATATTCTGTTTTAGGAATTAATCTGTATGCTTGCAAGTAGATAAGCCTAAAATGAATTACATACAGTGAACTGGCTATCTTAGCAACAAAGAAAATCAATATAAAATTATATTTTGATTAAGTTAATTTAAATGATAATTACAGGTGTTATATTAGCCTATGTCGAAGCACTGTAGATCTTTTGAGCATTGTGAGTAAGTCTTTATTAAAAAAAATCACAGTTCTGGCTTCATCCCTAATTATATAGAGTCAAAGTAAGAAAATGCGTGTGTGTGTGTGTGTGTGTGTGTGTGTGTGTGTGTGTGTGTGTGTGTGTGTGTGTGTGTGTGTGTGTGTGTGTGTGTGTGTGTGTGTGTGTGTGCGTGTGTGCATGTGTGTGTGTGTGTGTGCACATGTGTGAGGGTGTGGGGAAGAGAGAGGCAGACAGGCAGAGACCAGGGCAGCAACAGAAATTAAGATCAGAAACATCTGTAAGCATTTTCCACATGTAAAAATTGATGAAATGAGGAAGACAACTTTGCTGAGGATGAATATGTAAAACTGATGAGAGGAATTGCAATAAAAGCCGCAGATGATGCTCATGCTAACCTGGGAAACTTGTTTGCCTTGGACTTTTTCAGGAGCTGTGAACACTTTTCATCCTTAGTGCTGGTAGTAACTTTCAGCAAACATTGACATCCAAAGGTTGCACTGCAACGCTGACTTCAGGTAAAATTCTAGCTATTAATGCTTGATGCTTGTATGAAACCAGTTATTATAACATACTTTTAACATTGTAGTAATGGTCCTCCAGCCAGCCTGATGGACATGGGTATCCTGAAGCAATGCAGCAACTGCCTCATTTATACTGACAACCGACTTCTAAAACATAGTAATACAATATGTGAGAGATCTAGCTATACTATAAACCTGGAATCAATGCTCTCTGTCTCACAAAACAGCAACTCAGTTACCAAACAGGTTGACAGCACACATGCTTCGCACCTTCCACAAAGCAACAACAAAACACATAAACCAACATAAGGGGAGGTGCTCACTAGAAATATTCCAAAAGAACAGAGACCTCCCAAACACAAACCATCCATACACAATGCAGCCACTACACATATAAACACACACATCAATGTCTCACCCAACAAGTCCCCAAGGCAAAATACATCAAAACCAGCCTTATCTGTAAGACAATGTAAAGAATCATCATGGACCTAATCAATAAGGATATAGGAGACCTTCAAACTCTTGACCTGACCCAATTTGGTTTCATTAAAGGCAGATCATGCTTGTTAAACATGGTGGACTTCTTTGAAAATTTCACCAAAGCCTTGGATGAAGGAAAAAACATGCATACTGCTTATCTCAGCTTAGCCAAACCCTTTGACATTATCCCCCATTCAGGCATCATCAATAAATTCACTCAGCTGGAGATAAGCCCATATGTCATTAGATGGATAGCAAAATGGCTCACCGACAGAATGCATACAGTCAAAGTAGGGAATTCCATCTCTACCAACAGACCTGTTACTAGCAGTGTTCCACAAGGATCTATGCTGGGTCCACTTCTGTTTGGATCTATTTCTCAGACGTTCTGGTGAAAATAGATGGCTTGTGACTTACCATATTCACTGATGACTGCAAACTGGGTGCCATCACTGAAACCAAATTATGTCACTGTACTACAAAAATGGCTTACACAGACAACTGGTTGGTGCCAAAGCCACAGACTTAAACTTAACAAAAAAATGTATTATCATCCCCTTTGGTAATGGTGAACTCCCAGCAAATTACAGTATTAACAATACCCCCCTAAGTTCAAACTCAGTGGTGAGAAACTTAGGAACACAGGTTGAGAGCAGCCTTAACTTCGATCATCATGTGTCCACAGTGGTGAGGAAGGCTTTCTATGTTGCCCATCTCATAAGTAAGGACATAGCATCCAAAACAAATGAGGATATAACTCCTTTGTACTCATCTATCATCAGACCAATAATAGAGTACAGTGCTCCCTTCTGTATGTACCTCACCAGACACCTGCAGCAGCTGGAGAGACCTCAGAGGTTTCTCACCAAGAAAATTCAAGGCCTTCATCACATGACCCACATGGACAGACTGAAGGCACTGTCACTATACTCTGTATCATATAGACTGCTTAGAGGCGACTTGTGCCTGGCCTCCACAGCAGTCTCGGACACTGCTTTAATGGAAATGCTGCATATCCACAAATCTAATGGGACAAGACTCACTCATTCTAGAGACCTTAATGTAGCCTGTAGCATAAACAGGACTTGCTGGAGAGATAGATATGTCGCCCAGAGGCTGTCACTTCTCTGGAACATACTCTCAATTCAAGTTAAACAGAGCTCCTCAATGACGCTATCTAAGTGTAACTTGGACAATTAGATGGAAACTGTAAATTCACCCTGGGGCTTTCACCTATGTCCCTCTTGGATAGAGGCAGTCAGTGCTGATGATAAATTTGAGTGCTAATATGGGCTATTTCTCTCGGTCTATGAGGGAAACAAGGGTAAAACATGGCTAGGCTTATAAAGGCTGTAGGTACCAAAGCCTAGTAACCTCCTATGATGTTATGATCCTACGTCATAAGAGTTGTTTTCTTGTCTGTTGTGCATGACATTACTGCAGCATAAATTGCATGCAGTAGAACCTTAGCACGTGAAATGGTATATGACCAGTTATTTAATTCATACTACAATTTAATTTAATTCATACTACAACAATGCTCAAAGCTGACAACGTCCTGTTATAGCAGTTGGCTATACAGTTGCTCTCTGCTGCTCTCTGCAGCCCCATGTAGCTTTGAAGTTACCACTTGCCTTTGATGAGAAATATCATTTCAAGGATAACATGCAGCGTCAAAAGTAAAATGGTTTAAAGATTTTCAAGATACGAGTAATTTCTGCATTTAAAATTTAACAAGTTAATTACAAACCAATCCTCTAAAAACAACAAAACTAAACCAACTATGAGTTTAAAATGACCAGAAACAGACTTTTGCATAACATAAAATGAATGACAAGTAAATTGTTCAGTTACCATATCAGTTTAAATATAGACAGTAAAAACAACATTAGCATCTATTTTTGTGAAATAATATGCAGAAGCACAATTTTAAATGAAATGAAATGAAAGATTTATGAACTAACAGCAAAAGGGCTCATTTCAAAGTAATTCTCAGGAGCAGTAATGGAGGAATATGATTTATATATAATGAGAACAGAAGAGAGATAGCTTACACATCAGCTGTTAACCAGCAATGCTACTGAAAAATATTAACAGCAAGCATTTTATTTTTCATTTCTTCCCTGAGAATTTTAATGGAAAGGCACATTACTCAATAAGAGCCAGTAACACTTCAATGTAAACAATACAGTGTGCTGCGTATAGTGAAATTATCCGCTTGTAAACAGCTCAATCAGATTTTTGGAAGATTATTTCAAAGTGTTCTTTTTCACTTTAGAAACTTACTCACTTCTGTTTAGCATCTATATAGTAGCTTGTAGTGTGATAGATTGAATGAGGGGCATTTCTAATTTGTCCACAAAAAAAAAAAAAAAATAATCAAGCAAGTAACCGTAGTGGAAACAATCCCAGGGATTCAGAAAGAACCACAATGTTAGTGGCAAGAACTGTGTAAAAAGAAGCAGTTTCACAATAAAAACATTAGCCACAATGAGGAAATACCTTGTTATAAGGTAATTTGCTGATTTGCATGTCTTTCATCTGCCCTTACCTACTGCAAATGCAAATCAATACTGTCCTGTGGTACATAACACTGATGACCCATGCATCACATTGGCATAGGCACCCCCTCATTCACTTTTACACATACACACACACACACACACACACACACACACACACACACACACACACAAATACACACACAAACACACACACACACAAATACACACACACACACACACACACACACACACACACACACACACACACACACACACACACACACACACACACACACACACACACAGCGTACCTCTTACCTGTCCCTGACTTGGCAGAATATCCCCTATGCCTTTTTTATTTTTTTATGTCATTTCCCACATAAATCACAGCTTCTTACAGTCAGTCAATAATGCCAGACATTAGCATTTTATTCTTATTTTTCATAATGTGCATTGTGATGCTAGAATTGTTGCTGTATTATCTTTTAAAGTGAATCCATGTAATACTGTAAACATTCTCACTGCTGTTGCCTAGTGCTCCTCCTGACTTTGTAGTGAAACCTTCCTATGACACACACACATGCATACATACACACACACACACACACACACACACACACACACACACACACACACACACACACACACACACACACACACATACACACACTCCTACTGTTGCCTTTTGTATGTACCTTTTCCTTTGTAACTCATACCAGATATTACAGTTTCATACTTTTTATTATGTAAATTACCTCTGCTTACCCTAATGGATTAGTTAACATAGTGGGTCAAGGGTGTGGGGTCAAAAACCTTTTCACTTATTTTCATTTATGTATTTTTTAAACACTTTAATACTTTTAACAGTCTATAGTGGTGCAGAGGACTAATATCTTCTGTGAGAGGTGGAAGGGTATAGGGTTTAATTCAGTTTTAGTACCTTTAAGGCATGGTATGAAGAGTTGTTTTGTGTTTCCGGTGATCCCACTGCCACTTGCCTGTCATGCCGCATAACTATTCTATTAATTTTTACATGCCTTTAAGGCATGATCTGAAGAGTTAGCACTGGTGACTAGTGTTCCCTACCCCCAATTAGAGGACTTAGGTTGTTTGTCTTGGGAAGTGTGGAGGTGTTACAGCACCCCACACAAACAACACACACATGCACACATAGACACACACACACACACACACACACACACACACACATACGCACATACACACACACACACACACACACACACACACACACACACACACACACACACACACGCAAATTCACACAGACCGCACCCAATTACATTCATGAACACACATGGACACACAAATATAATCTACCGCAAATATAACCTACCGCTTCACTAACCCCCTACTGTGAACTCTCAAGCACTCACACACACATTCACGTAAAGTCTCCTACTTGTACACCCATACTATATATATATATATATATATACATACACACACACACACACACACACACACACACACACACACACACACACACACACACACACACATACACATGCACACACACACATGCACACAGACACCCAACACTGCCTGTCCACTAAACTCCTTGGAACTTAACCTTTACTATGATGTGTGAACATGAGTTTTTGGCATGAACAGCCATGTTACTTTACTTAATTTCAATCAGCTGTTTAAATCCTTTACAGCAGGCATTTCTGGGGGACAGCACATTTCTAAGTAGCACATGCCTCTCCCCCACAATGCTTCATTCACATTTAGGACAGGCACAGACACAGCCCACTGTTTTGTTGTATGTCTTCATATTAAAGCACCATGGTTGGGCTAACTCTGATTAGGAAATGGTTACTGTGAGGTGTCCACCTTGTTTCGATCTTGCAGTAACATTTCTGAATCTGCTCCAATGTGTTTCTGTGAAACAATCCTTTCTGCTTGCATATTTTTTTTTGTTATTAATCTGTCTATGATAGCAATTTTAAATTTACTCATTTATTTATTTGCATTTGCATACTGAGAATATCCTTCTAGGCATTACCTGTAATCCCATTCCCATGGAGTACCAGAGAGAAAAACCTCTGTAAATTTTAAAATGTTGAGACCTATTTCCCACCACAGATAATCATCATTTCTACCAGATGCCTTGCTACCATGCCATTGGAGATGCTATGGCAAATCCATGAAATATCCATGTTTACTAACAGAAATGTGCATGTAAACCCAATGTACTACTAAATTAATCTGCACTTGTTTACTGAAAAAGTCATCCTGGCCATCATCTGTAGTCCTTTTCCCTAGAGACCCAGTTGGGTTTGGCTTTATTGGCCTGAAATTGTCCATTAAAATGATGAAACAAGTCATGGGCATTCAGAATTGCCAATTAGCTGAGACACCTGATGCTCATAAGGATCATTTCCATATATCCCATGCCCTCTGATATAGGTGTTTTGGGAGGTCACTCAGTGGAAGTTCTAGCTTTGCTTTAGTTTTTAATTTATTTTTACTGATTGTTTTTTCAGTGACCTTCTTACTCATTGTTTTAGTTTGCTGTTTGGGATATTTTTGCAGTGACCCTAATGATAATGGACAACAGTTGGGTATAACAGCCCTGTGTTTCTAATGCTTAGTCAAACACTTTACTTGTGCTGTGTTGATGAGGTCATAGCAAGGCAATATGCATATCTACAGGTAGTGGGGTTTGGCTTTATTGGCCTGAAATTGTCCATTTAAAATGATGAAGTGAGTCATGGCCATTCAGAATTGCCAATTAGCTGTAACACCTGATGTTCATAAAGATCTTTTGCATATATCCCTTGTGCCTCTAATATAAGATGTTTGGGAGGTCACTCAGTGGAAGTCCAAGCTTTGCTGGATATTGCAATTTGTTTTTACTGATTGGATTTTCAGTTACCTTTTCACTCATTGCTTTAGTTTGCTGTTTGGGATATTTTTTGCAGTGACACTAATCATAATGGACATCATTTGGGTATAACAGCCCTGTGTTTCTAATGCTTAGTCAAACACTTTGTTTGTGCTATGCTGATGAGGTCTTAACAAGGCCAAAATATACATATTCACAGCTAGTGGGGTTTGGTTTTATTGGCCTGAAATTATCCATTAAAATGATGAAACACGTCATGAGCAATCAGAATTGTCAGTTAGCTGAAACACCTGATGTTCATAAGGATCATTTGCATATAGCCCATGTGCCTCTGATATAAGAGGTTTGGGAGGTTACTCAGTGGATGTTCTAGCATTGCTGGAGTTTTCAATTTGTTTTTACTGATTGTTTTTTTACTGACCTTCTCACTCATTGTTTTAGTTTGTTGTTTGGAATATTTTTGCAGTGACCCTAATGAGAATGGAAATCAGCTGGGTATAACCACCCTGTGTTTCTAATGCTTAGTCAGCACTTTGCTTGTGTTGTGCTGAGGAGGTCATAACAAGGCTGAAATATGTATATCCACAGCTAGTGTGGTTTGGCTTTATTAGCCTGAAATTCTCTGTTAAAATGACAAAACAAGTCATGGGCATTCAGATTTGGCAATTAGCTGAAACACCTGGTGTTTGTAAGGATTATTTGCATATATCCCATGTGAGGTTTGGGAGGTCACTCAGTGGAAGTTCTAGCTTTGCTGGAGTTTTCAATTTGTTTTTACTGATTGTTTTTTCAGTGACCTTCTCACTCATTGTTTTACTTTGCTGTTTGGTATATTTTTGCAGTGACCCTAATGATAATGGACAACAGTTGGGTATAATAGCCCTGTGTTTCTAGTGCTTAGTTAAACACTTTGCTTGTGCTGTGTCGATGAGGTCATAACAAGGATGAAATATGCATATCCACAGCTAGTGGGGTTTGGCTTTATTGGCCTGAAATTATCCATTAAAATTATGAAATAAGTCATGGGCATTCAGAATTGCCAATTAGCTGAAACACCTGATGTTCATAAGAATCATTTGTATATATCTCATGTGCCTCTGATATAAGTGGTTTGGGAGGTCACTCAGTGGAAGTTTCATTTTTGCTGGAGTTTTCAATTTGTTTTTACTGATTGGTTTTTCAGTGGCATTTTCACTCGTTTTAGTTTGTTGTTTGGGATATTTTTGCAGTGACCCTAATCATAATGGACATCAGTTGGGTATAACAGCCCTGTGTTTCTAATACTTAGTAAAACATGTTGCTTATGCTGTGCTGATGAGGTCATAACAAGGCCAAAATATGCATATCCATAGTTTCTGGGGTTTGGTTTTATTGGCCTGAAATTGTCCATTAAAACAAAGAAACAAGTCCTAGGCATTCAGAGTTGCCAATTTGTTGAAACACCTGATGTTCATAAAGATATTTTGCATATATCCCATGTGCCTCTGATATAAGATGTTTGGGAGGTCACTCAGTGGAAGTTCTAGCTTTGCTGGAGATTTCAATTTGTTTTTACTGATTGTTTTTTCAGTGACCTTTTCACTCATTGTTTTAGTTTGTTGTTTGGGATATTTTTTGCAGTGACACTAATCATAATGGACATCAGTTGGGTATAACAGCCCTGTGTTTCTAATGCTTAATCAAACACTTTGCTTGTGCTATGCTGATGAGGTCATAGCAAGGACAAAATATGCATTTTCACAGCTAGTGGGGTTTGTTTTTTTGGCCTGAATGTCTGTTAAAATGACGAAACAAGTCTAGGCATTTGAATTTGACAATTAGCTGAAACACCTGATGTTTGTAAGGATCATTTGCATATATCCCATGATCTTCTGATATAAGCTGTTTGGGAGGTCACTCAGTGGAAGTTCTAGCTTTGCTTTAGTTTTCAATTTGTTTTTACTGATTATTTTTTCAGTGACCTTCTCACTCATTGTTTTAGTTTGCTGTTTGGGATATTTTTGCAGTGACCCTAATAATAATGGACATCAGTTGGGTATAACAGCCCTGTGTTTCTAATGCTTAGTCAAACACTTTGTTTGTGCTATGCTACTGAGATCATAAGAAAGTTGAAATATGCATATCCACAGCTAGTGGGGTTTAGCTATTGTGGTCTGAAGTTGTCCATTAAAATAACAAAACAAGTCCTGAGCATTCAGAATTGCCAATTAATTGAAACACCTGATGTTTATAAGGCTCATTTGCATATATCACATGTGCCTCTGATATTATATTTTGTAGAAAATAAATACAAAAGTTAAAAAGAAACTGTTGTTTTTAGACCAATTTTGTACAACAGGCATGGTAGCCTATTACAACTGACTTCTCTAGTATAGCATTCCAGAAAAATAATATGCAATGTTGCATGTTTTAGTTATACTGTAGTCACTAAAATGGAGAAATGCATTAAAATAATCTTGCAGAAAGTTTAATGTTAGTGTAGTTGGTCAAAAAAATCTATAAGGTATTGGAGGAGGAGGAGGATGATAAGGATGATAATGCATTATACAGGGAGAAGGAGAAAAGGCTAAAGAGTTTGTTTATGTAGCTTACAATTCAGAACAAGGTCTCCATGTTGAGAAGGTGGCAAGTGCTTCTTTGCATCATTAAGGCACACCATTGCTAGTATAGTTCATGTAACAGTATATAATGACTTCTTTAGTTCTGAAACCATTTGCATAACTTGTCCAATGACACATTAGCAAGGCATCTAGTGGAAATACATCTGGCATGTGGTAGGGTTCAAACTTCTAAGCAGACACACCAATAAGCTTAAGTCAGACTGAACTCATTTTGCATAATTTAGGATTTACTTGTTATGTGTTGTATACAAAGTCATTCACTTGCACAGGAGCTGACTTAAAATAAAACACATGGTGTATATGTGTTTTCTGATAGAAGTGAACATGTGAGCCTAATGACCTCACATGGTTGCATAAAACTCACTGTCACCCCAAGACCACTATTCAGACTTTAGGTTTGGCCTACAACAGCACCATTTAAGGGCTGTACAGATTACTGATAATGATTAATTCCTCAAGCCATTAAGCTTGCTGTTAAAACAGGAAGAGGATGCCCTTGAGAAGTATGTCTGTATATGTGTATGTCTGAGTATGTATGCGTGCCTGCATATGTGTGAGTGGTGGGGACAGCATCATCTTCATTTTTAGCTAGTGAAGGGTAGAGTAGAGAAGTAATACTATGCTAAAGCAAATATTTTTTTTTTCATAAAAATTGTTGTTCTGGTAACGCTTACAGTGTGTAAACATTATGAAGTGCATAGAATGGAATATGTACCCTTTCTGAGAGCAAAATTGCTTTTAGTGAAAAGCCAGTAAAACTGATGAAACTGAAACTAAATCTGCACCTCGATTATACAAATATTTGCACTAGCTAGGTACATTGCCTTGTTAGGCACTAGCTTGTTGGATTCAAATTTTTCCCAGAGCTAAAAGATTGTGAGAACAGAAATCGAATAATCCTAAACCAATTTTAACTCCACGTAGCAGGGTTTCCATTAAACATCTTTTAAGCACAGGAAAAAAACAATGATAAAAGATTCCTGTCTTCATTTTGGACTGTATAGCTAGATTGCATTTTTGCACAGAGCTCAAACTGGGTTCTATTTTGCCTGTAAAATTCTGCAACTACTGTTTAAACTTCTAATCAAGAGGCAGATAAAAAAACTGACTACATCTCTTCAGTTGTTGGAAGAAGCAGGTCCATATAAACAGCTAAAATTATTCTTTACTTCATCTGTTTAAATACAATTGTTCTGTATATTTTCTTGTACAAATTTAAAGCTGGCTATATGTTAATTTTATCAAGTAAAGTGTTTCATTGTATTTATTTCAAGTAAAAAGAATAATTAATTCAATTTTAGGGTATGAGTGAATGCTACACTGAACCATTGGCTTTTAGATTTTGAAGAGTCACTGTTCAGGCTGTTCCTACCATGCAACTATAATGACTAGCTTATTTTATTATTAAACAATAGTCATGCTTTGATATGTTGGTGTTCCTACCTGGTGGGCAGAATTACAAAAAGATAAGTAAGTATATGTTGGTCCTGGAAAAATATCATTAAAGCCTACTGGAGAAAGTGCATGTCTTTGTTTGCAAAATAATAAGCCAATTCAGTAAAACCTATATGGTAGCACAGTGTTTTAGATTCAGTAAGCAGCTCTACACAATGTGTAGAACCACAAATTGCCACACAAACAAGGTAAACACTGTGGCATGCTAATTACAGCATAAGCAGCTGTAATTACCAACCAGTCCAACACAGAGGAGTTATTCAACAAGCTATAAAGAAACAGTGTGTAGACTCTGTGCTGGTTTTCCCTGCAAATTCCAAAACCTATTGGAATATAGTCATGGAAAGGAGTCTACACAGAAACAATGTTAGGGGTGCTGTTGCTTTAATTAATTTTTATGTGCAACAGGCTGAAGCCTATGCTGCTACTGCTGCTAATAGACCACGGCCAAGAAGGAGAAGACTTTTCAGACTCGATTGGAGACGAAGGTATGTACAGCACTTAGAATCTTAGTGACAGGTTCCTTTCAGGGACTAACAGGGACCATGCTGGGGGTGTCACCGCATCAGCATGCAGGCTCATCCATCAGTTCCTGAATGCTATGCTCCAACATGTCAGTAACTACATATATTTTCTCCTCAGTCCTGAGGACAGGGTCAGAAATATGCAGGAGTTCTACCATGTAGCACACTACCCTGAAGTACTGGCTGCCATAGATTGCACACATATAGAAATTAAGGCACCACTCAGGGAACAGGGTAGGCTTTACATAAACAGAAAAGGTTTCCACTTTATTAACTGCCAAGTTGTGTATAATGCCAAGAGAATCATCTTGAACATGAGTGCTGGCAACCTTGGCAGTTACCACAACTTCATATCTGGCACACCTCCCAACTGTATCAGATGAACGCTAGGGGGGATATCCCATAGGGTCATTTACTGGGGGATGCAGGTTATGCACTGGAACCATAGCTGATAACGCCCATCAGAAATGCACACACACACACACACACACACACACACACACACACACACACACACACACACACACACACACACACACACACACACACACACACCACACTGATGAATGCCATAATGAGGCAAACACTCAAACCAGAAATATCATAGATCATATGTTTGGGCTGCTGAAGGCATGGTTCTAGTGCCTAGATACATCTGAGGGAGCCATGCAGTAAAATCCATGGACATGTACTGAAATATTCACAGTATGTGCCATGCTACACAACATCATCCAGAGAAAATGCTTCAGCAGGATCAGTAAGGGGAAGGAAAACACATCCCACCACCAATGCCAAGGTCACCACAGCCACATTCAGATGAGGAGTCACAGGGGGAGCCACCAGCTGCTGTGGGTATAGGCAGACGTGGGCATGCTCAATATGCCCTTGCATTGGATAACAGACAATGCATAGCACACTCACTCACCATGTAAGGGCCTAAAACCTTCCTCATATGCACATACATGTACTAACATTGATGCCAGGAAACCTTCATAACATTTACTTAACCATATATTGGCTGTGTACTGCTTGCATCTAATGGAGTCAGCTCTGAACTAAAATTGTGGCAACTGCTGCATTTACAAGGTAAGTCTTGAACTTGGAGTGTATTGTGTAATAAAATGAATGGGTGCCATACCCTTGTATTCCATCACTTGGTACTGTAAGCAAGCAAAAGATGGGAGATTTGTACAGAAATGATCTTAACATGTGACAGCCGAGACTTGTTTGACTTATATGTGTCCATTACTAAGCAGGAGGCCTCAGGCATCAAAGATTCACACAGTCATACCTCTCAAAAGTACTGATGGTCACTGCATTCCCTCAGTTTAGCACCATACATTTGTACTGGAAAATCATTAAAGAGAGAAGTTAGAAAGTAATGATATACTTTGCAGTTTCAGACTTCACAACCCTCACAAGATCATTTACAATAAAGTTTGGAAATTTTGATGCTATCAACTGTCTAACTTTCTAAGGCCAATATAAGTCAAAGTTACAATTACCAGTTCAACACCAGAAATGCAGATACACTAAACACTAAGTCAGCTAGGCACCCAGAGCATCAGACACAAAGCTTGTGTATCCCTGAATCCAAAAGGTAGAAAACTGGGATATGGCACAGTTATCATCACCTGCACAGGGTGTTGTCGGAGGTGGGGGGGCAGGAAGCCTGGGCCGACACAAAAGGCAGGTGAGTATGTATGAGTAATAAAGAGAAGCAGGCAGACATTTGGATAAACCAACAAATATCATCACCTGCACAGGGTGTTGTCGGAGTTGGGGGGGGGGGGCAGGAAGCCTGGGCCGACACAAAAGGCAGGTGAGTGTGTATGAGTAATAAGAAGCAGGCAGACATTTGGATAAACCAACAAATGACCAGTGAGACAAAAATGAAAAAATGAGTTTTAATCTGCACAGCTGAACCATGTAAGTGGTGTGTGTGTGTGTGTGTGTGTGTGTGTGTGTGTGTGTGTGTGTGTGTGTGTGTGTGTGTGTGTGTGTGTGTGTGTGTGTGTGTGTGTGTGCATGTGTGTGTGTAAGGGGTCCTCCAGATAAAATTGGTGTGTGAGTGTCTGCATGAACACAGTCAAGCTCTGTGCTAGCAATACATCTTGGTATGACAGACAGGTGTGAGCCGTGCATGATAGAGGTGGAAGTTCATCATTGTCGTCCCCAACCATGAAAAGTGGCTCTGCCAGGAGTTGCACTGGCATGTCCACACCCACGTCAGATACACTGCTACTACCTGAATGTGACCGATGTCTGCTGGGTGATCTCTCATCATGGGGATGCCCAGGACCATGACTCCATGGCCTGCCACATCTGGGTGTGGACAGCTCATCCACTGATGGAGCAGTGGAAGTACTGCTACTATGGCAGAATGATCGGGTATGTCCATATTGGTTAACAGCAAATGATGTGGCTGACCTACACCATTGAGGATGCCATTCCCCTCCCAGCGCTGTTCCATCACAGACACTGCTCATTCCATGACAAACACCCCTCATTGCATTACAGACATCCTTCTTTCCAATGTGTCATTCATCCAATCCATTGAATTGGCAACATGGTGGAGGCAGTCATGCATGTCAGCTTGTGTCACATTTACAACCCTAAGCATTTGTCTGGACCACCTATGGGAATGTGCCTATGCCTCCATGATGGCCCTAAACGCACATTGAGTAACACAGGAAGAGACACCTGGATCAGGTAGAAGAGGGACATCATGCCTCCTCTGAGAACCCCTAACAATCCTTACCCACACTTTGGGTATGGCCAGAGTCAACAGGCACTGAAGCCAGAGTAACCACACTTCCCTGATCAATGGCCTTGTCTCCACCTGTCCAATATCTGAGGGCTCACCAGAATGGGTAGGCATAGGCCTACTGGCTGTATTTGATGGACTTGCAGGGATGGCTGTATGTCAACCTCAGTGTCAGATTCAACCTCTGCACCCCCCAACTGTGCCTCTGTTTGGCCACCATCATCAGAGTCTGCTGATACACTGACATCAGGTAGTGGAGGTCCCATACTTCCACTGTCAGGCTCACCTGTGATAAAAAGCAACAAACACAGGAAAAAATAATACCTATGCTACTATAATCCAATATATGCTAACAAACTAACAGTGATGTCACTATTACAGACAGTACAGTAATGCACACAACAGTTCTGACATCACTATCACACACTAAAATATTTCTTTAAATTGCTCATCAGTACTGACATAAAAAAATTATTTAGCTTACCATCTGCAGATGAGGGTCTCCTCTGCAAGCCAGATGGTCCTGGAAGATGTTAAGCAAAAGGTAAGGGCAACATCATCACAGTTAACAGTAACACGGGGGTAATACTTTTAACCCTTTATATGTCCATTAACTATACATTCAACAAGAACTTAGCTGACAACTCTAACCTAAGCTAATTAATCAGAATGTGTTGGTAACTATAGCAGTCTTCAATCCCCCTCCAAAAAAAACAATTCTTGTGACAGGAAGAAATTTATTAATTTCTATTGTTTTACTATACAACAGTATTCAACCACTGAAATAAGAAAGCCTACCTGGAAGCTCCTCCTGGGACATGCTTGCTGTCCCTGAAACATTTGCTCTGATGTCAAGTACATGCTGTTTTGCACTTTCCTGGGAGCTGTCTGGATCCTTGACAGTGGACAGGAACTCTTCATTTGTTGTTAGTGGTGGCTCCATAGTCTTCTGATCACATCCCACTGCAGCTGCTCATCTCTGTGGAGATGTGATTATGTCAGTGACCCTATGGTACACCTGCTCATATGTCCTGTCATGGCCACCCATGACATTAACATCATCTACAATCTGATGCCAAATCTGCATTCTGCATGCCATATCTCCCTGTCCCCCTTCAAGTAGGAAGGCACCATGTTGCCTAAAAGCATCCACTATCACTTGATTTTCAGCATCAGTGAAGGGTGGTCTTTTATGACTGACATGCCTGGGTGGCATACTCCTAGGTGTCCTACAAGATGACAGAAGGATAACACACATAAGTATCACATAACTACAAAATAACTGTTCCCAGATAAAACAGAAAAGGTAGCATCTCAGTGTTACCCACTGGCGAAACATAAAACAGTTTAGAAATGTGAAATATGAACAACAGGCTGGATGCAAATAAGGAGACTAAGAATATCAATATATCCTTGTTTGTGACATAACAGACATGTAGCTTTACTCCCCCTTCAAGAGAACAGGCAAATGACACATTGTGCTAACAAACCATCTTTGAAATGATAAAAGTGCTATCAAATGAATTGTCCCTGAAACATTTGTACATATTTATCACAGAGCATTCCAGCTTAAGGTATTGGCAGTCATACATACCTGTATATAATAGCTTGGCTATTTGTGGACATGTCCAGAAAAAAAACAGGACCCTTATCTATAAAAGATCTATTTTTCTTTTGTCCACTATTACCATTGTTGGGAACTTCAGCTAAAATTGGTTTAAAAACAACATGCCTATTATTAATAACCTCATTCACTGTTCAAAACAGAAAATCCTCTTTATAACCTCTTTCATTTGGAAATATTGTTTGCCACCTACTTAAAAAATTCATCATCATTAGTGATTAATCTAGATGCTCAGATAAACTGTCCCTTCAGAATGTTCTTTTTCAAAAAAACATGATGTCCACTCATAATGTAGATAGATAGTTATTAGAAAATGTATTTTTCCTATGAATTCTACTTTCTATTTTTCTTTTATGAATGTTATAAGGAGAAATTGGAAAGCTTTGCAAGGTAATTCAGATGTTTTTAAAACTACTGGAAATTAACCTAATTTTGTGTATTGACATAATAAGAATCTTAAGAAAATGTTTGAAAATAATGAGTTTTATATTGATTTACCATATACTAATAAAGATACTGGGATGTTCAGTTGTGGGATGTGCAGAATTTGTAGATACATTTATGTTAGTCCCTTTATTTTTATTGAGCAACTGAACTATACAATATATTTGAATAAGAGATTTACTTGTAAGACTGTTGGTATTGTTTATATTGGGTTTTGTTCAGGCTGTTATGCTTATTATATAGGTATGTCCACTTGCAGTTTAGACCAAAGGGTTAAGGAACATGCTCCATCAAGGTTCAAGATCGTAATGCTTTATATAATCATACTATTGAATGTACAAAGTATAAAAAGTTTTTGTTGTCTATTATTGATCAGTTACCACTTGACTTAAAGAGAGGTATAAGTTGGCCCATGTTTGTTATCCATTTATTTGGTGTTTTTTTTCAGCTGGTTTTGTTCATTTGCCATCTGGTTGGGCTTTTGTCCGTATTTTTACTAGTTCTAATATATATTTCCAGGCTATATCAGTAGACATTCCTCAAACTAAGGTAATGTGTCAGATTAACCTCCCAATTGTAATTATTTAATCCCTCACTGCTTAGCACTGCTGCTCTCCATTTACCATCATGCTAACACATTGCTTGGGTATGCACACTCCCAGTAAAAGCAATAAATGGAATTGGCAGGAAAGCATCAGTCTCCATTGCTCTAGGTCTGCTGGTAGACAAGGCTGGTGTTAGTGCCAGGTTTAGGGCACAAAGGTGTGGTGTCCAGTAGTCCAGGATATTTATTTGACTCTTGGTAAAGCACCACAGCCAAAGGCTTCTGCAGGGGGACTATTCTGGCTCCCAGTGTAAGTCTGAGGATGGAATAGTTTAGCCCAGGCTATAGCTAGTGTCACTGGTAGTCTGTGCATTGGGAAGCAATGTAGGCATCATTTTAATGAACTACAAAGGAGAAAGAGGGATGCCCTCAACCGTTGGTTGAAGGAATTTTGGACTGTGGACATCCCACAGCTGTGTAAGTATCAACTAAAGAAAGTACTTGTAAGACTTAGGAAGCTTGATATAGGCAAGACTAATGTGCATAATGCTCTTTTGTTGTTTTCTGTTCTTTTCCCAGCTGCCAAGGATCATGAATTCAATGTCCAGGCCAATGAGGCAAAATTGAAGAGACTGAGGGAAGCAGGTGGTATTTTTGCAGCAGAAAAGAAATGTTATTGTAGCATTAAAAATTAAATATAGCTTTTTTTGGTATTTTATATATTTGTGTCAAATTGAGCATGCATATCTCAACTGTAAAAGCAAGTATGCATGCATTAGTCTGTTGCACAAACTAGTTGTAAGAATCCAATATTAGACTTTAGTCAGAGGTTGTGGTTAAAATACCACAATTCACAGCTATACAATACTGCTATTTCTTCAATAATATTTACATTAAATTAAAAACTCTATACTAGTGGCACAAATGTCCTTCTGTAAACTGCAATCTGTATAACTGGAACACACATATGTGCAATATGTGTACATTTCAATGATTACTTACAGCAGTCTGTAGAATAGAGCATCTCTGTTAGGAGGTATACTTAAATGTAAAACGTAAGATAAAAGAGTTGAATTATTGTAGTAATGCATTCTATGTCAAACAAAATGGAACTAATTGTATCTCTTTTTTTCTCTCACCTCAATCTTTAGCTCTCATTTTTATTTTCTTTATTTTTATTTTATTTTATTGTATTTTTATGTGTTGTCAAAATGTGTCCATGTCATCCAAATGTACCATATCACAAAATGGTCGACAGCAGAGCAAGGTAGTCCAGCCCAATTGGCTCAGCCCTCCCCCCTCCACAAGCTCCAGCACCAATGCTCTGCATGTCTGGAAGCAAACCTGGCATAATTGCCTCTGCTGCCCGTTCCCTACCTGTGCACTCAGTCACTTGCCTTGGAGGCTGGTCCAGTGGTACCCTCAGGGATGAGTGGCAGAGGTTGAAATTTATTTGCCCATAGCAGGCTGCCAGGGATGGTGTGTAGTTTCATGTACTACACCATTAGTGCACACTTATGTCAGATGAAGAGGCTGCTTTCCCTCATGTTTTGTAGGAGGAGGAGATGTCAAGCACTCCATGCACCAGCAGACTAAGGTGACAGATGATGGTCCAGTGGGTGAGGACTCAATTCTTACTGTCTCCAAGCTTGACAGTCATGGGCCTGGGTTGTCCCCTCCCTCACCCCAATCTTGGTGTTCCCCAAATGTTTGTGTCCATCACCGTCCTTATCTCTTGTCTTGTTTGTCTTGTCTGTCTGCAATTGCCTCCTCACCTACCCAACTTATCTAACCCAGACATATGTATGTCCCTTCCTCAACATTCCTCTCTATCTCTCTGAAATAAAAAATAAATGGGCACCTGTCCCACAAAAAAATCCTCCCATCATAGCTCTCCATTTCACACACATATCTTCTTGACACACATTATTCAGTCCAGTTGGCTATACCACATGATTGCATTGTGGTCACTCCCTCTTTGTGGAAGTGACAGTCCAAATTTAGTAAATGTTCAGCACATATTTTTAGTTTAGACTGTTAAAGAAATGGAAAGCTGTGGTTCTTCCCTACCTCCATCATGCACATTCCTGTATTGCTTTCCCTTTGTTCTTCCCCCTGTTTGATCCCCATTTCACCACTTTCCTATCTACCCATTTTCACCACTTTAATCTGGTTGAAAAATAGAATCACACACAACACACACATAATGAGCAAGAAAATCAATGGATCCCTTCAGTTTTTAGGCTGCATGTTTGTGTGGAGGTGCACAATGTGCACCAATGTGCAGTATCAAAATGCTGCTGATACCTCCACACAATGCCGCTTAAACCCACTGCACTATGCCAACACACAGCAACATATGTACTATAAAGAATGCATGTCATTGCATTATCAGTGTTTAATTAAAGATAGTTGTCGCCTCAATAAGACGCTGTCTGGTTCGACTCTCAGTTAGAGAGCGTGGAGACATGCGTGAATGGGCGTGACTTCATTGAAGGTTGTGCATCAGGGCTGGCAACTCAGTATGTAAAAATCAACTGCCAATCATTAGCGGACCAGAGATCTGCTGTGGCGACCCCTAACCGGGAAAAGCTGAAAGTCACAACAATTAAAATATTTAAAAGTATTAGATACAGCTGGATTTGAACCCAGTATCATTTGGGCTCAAAACAAACTATGTCAGTGCATTGATACATGCTGCCACATTGCCAGTTAAGAAGCATGTGTATTTTATACACTCAATACTAACTCTCAGACTTTAGCAATGTGGCTCACATTTCTGCACTGCTTAGCTAGATGGAAACATGAATTGTATTAGAAATGTGTATCTTGCATGCACAAACACTTTGCCAATCATCATGCAAATCCACTCTTCACTGCACTATAGAAAAGTAAAAATAATTATGTTTTATTGCTGTTTACTGTCCATTTCCTGTCTATGACATGAAATTATATGTGGAAACATACCAAACTGAAGGCCCTATCTAACAATATATCACATATTTAAAATACAGCAATGAATTGTTCCTCCCAAGTGCTGCAACCCTGGTGTGTCAGTACTTTTTTCACACATATATCACCTACACTACAGAAAATTATATCCAATGTTGTGTGATATGCAATGCATATCAATCTGGTAACAGGCAGAACTACAACTATTGACCCATAAGCCTAAAAAGCCTTATCTGCAAGGCTAGGGAAGGAATCAGCATGGATCTTATCCACAGGGATATAGGTGACCTTCAACACACTTAAATCAACCTGTGTTGGCTCTGACAAGGATAGATCTTGCTTATTAAACCTAGTAGATCTTTGATACTGACCCAAAGATCTGAATGAGGGATAACAGGACATACCCCTTATGATGAGTTATCCAAAGCCTTTGATACTATCCCCATTCATGTATCACAGAGAAAATCTCCCATCTGGGAATTATCCCATACATTAGTAGATGGCTAGCCAACTGGATCACTGAAAGAACACACATGTCAAAGTTGGGGACTGCACCTTTACTGTTAAACCACTTACCAGTGAACTATCACAAAGGATCTGTACTGGGCCCTTATCTGTTTGGAAACTATTTCTCTGAAGCCCAGGTAAAGGTAGATGGCCTGTGGTTTATCAAGTCTGCAGATGACTGTTAACTTGACACAGTCATATACAGTCTCCCAGTGATGGCAGCATATTGCAAAAGGGGCTGACATGAACAAATGATTGGTGCCAAACTCATGGACTGAACCTTAAAGCAAACAATGCATCATTGTCCCCTTTGGCAATGAAGTACCCCTGCTAATTATGATATACATTATACAACAAACCTTTCATGAAAGCCAGAGAGTCCTGATGGTAAATTAGTAAAACTAATAAAGAACAAAACCAAGGACTCAATGCTCAACAGTCAAATGTTTAATCCACAAGGTAAAAAATGAGCAATAAAAAACAAAGCTTTTGAGTATGAAATATTTGTCGGTGCTTAATAAAATCACTTTATGCTCTGCAGTTTTTATACATACAGCCAGCCTATCAAAATTAGATATAAAATCACATGATTAAATCTAAAAAAACACACACAAGGCACAGTATTTGCAACATTAGATAATGACGTCACTCATCTGTTTCCTTTAGGTCAATGAAACACTTGATTTTTCTTAAAGTCATGAACATCGCAAATCATTTTTTGCTTCATTACAGCTACAAGTTTCTTCTCAAAAGTTTTAAGTTTATGCAGAATTTCATTGTGCTCACTCGATACAAGACTAAAATTATTAGAGTTAACTAGCAAATCTTCCAATGACTCGATTTCAGCTGACAGTTCAGATTCAAGTTTAGAAAAGAAATCATTCATGAGATAAATATAATCAGTACTCAATTTAAGATTCAATTGTTGCCACTGTTTCAGGAGCTCAGGATATTTGTTTCCATATGTTAGCCTTTTCATTATTCTTAATCCTCTGGAAACAATTTCTAGCTCCGAATATGCACTGAAATTGAACTGCTGCCACTTTAGTTTTTTAAAAGGTTCTACTTTAGACCATAACATGCAGATAGTTTTTCTCAGTTCAATTTTCTCAAGATTAGCGGTGGCATTATTTAAAGCAGGTAAATTCAAATCATTGTACATCATCAATAATGGATTATTACTAACCATTAAAAACCTTTGTAATCTAGCTTGGAAAGCAGCAGAATTGGAACCAATAGCAGCATTCTGAATCAATCAAGAAACTTGGAGCTATGATTACATATGGCTTTTAGACATAGAGTGCACTTTCAGAGCAAGTAAAAACTTCAGTTCACAATACAACAAACCTCTCATGGAAGCCAAAGAGTCCTGATGGTATAACAATAACAAATAACAAAACTAAGGACTCAATGCTCAACAGTCAAATGTTTAATCCACATGATAAAAAATGAGCAGTAAAAAGCAAAGCTTTTGAGTATGAACTCTTTATCAATGCTTAATAAAATCACTATGCTCTCAACTTTTTATACACACAGCCAGCCTATCAAAATTAGATATAAAATCACATGATTAAATCTAAAAAACACACACACAAACCCTGGGCAGGATTCATGAAGGCTTACACAGAGTTTAAGAGTAGTGTAAGCCTCCGTGTAAGCCTCCCGATCCAGGAACAGCCCAAACCTCCGTGTAAGAGACAGCTAAAACGTCTCTTACACGGACTGGGCGTGGAAATGCTCAATACCTCATTTGCAGCTGAAAGATATGCATATGAGGTATTTGAGCGATCCAGGAAGCCCAAAGCAGTCCGTGTAATGGACGTTTTAGCTGCAGAAATGTACTCAGCTGACAACTGAGTACATTTCTGCAAAATTGACAATGGAGCTATGTCAGCTCCAAATAAAGGGTGCATATGTGTTATCTAGCATGCCAATGGCCAAATATGTGGCCATTGGCATTAAAAAGTGTTGCAAAATAATTTAAAATAACTTTTTTTTTCCATGGGATTTTGATGTTTAACTGCAGCACACACCCGCGCAAATGGGGTGCGCTGCCTAAAAGTGAAAACCGAAGCTTATAAGCCCACAATTGTGGGTTTTATGTATTACATGGAATGACAATGCAGGGACTAGCAGACCAAAAACAATATGGCCACCGTGTAGTGGTTGCCAAGGGGGGGAAGCTCAGTGTAAGAGATGTAACTAAGCATTACTAGGCAATCCTATGTAAATGAGGGTTACAATACTGAATCACACTGCCACATAGGTAATGAGCACTTTCTGAGTAGTGTAAGAGTTACAGAAGGGGGAGGAATAGAGTAAGAGGTAGGTGACATCACGGGGGGGAATGATAGAAATAAATGTATCACATTGGAGGGCAGTGTAACGTGACAGATGACAGACAGACATCAGGGAGAGAGGTGTGTCCCAACAGAACACTAGGAAAGTCAAGAAATAGAGGGTGCACACTATCCCTACACTCAAACTTTCTTGATATACGTGCATGTGCACGTGTGCATGCGTGTAAGGCAGGTTCAACATGTGGGAGCATGTTGCAAACCATTTACAACGGTTTGCGAGGGCGTGCACGTGTGTAAGGCAATGTAAACATCAGGAAGCCTGTTGCCTGATGTATAAGGCTGTGTGCGCGTGTTTTACCATGAATCAGCCCAGTTCAAACCGTGTAAGGATGTGTGCATGTGTTTAAGTCACTGTGAGCGCGCTTATGCTGGTGTGCACATTGCTCCCCTTGAGGAAACAGAGAGGAAAAAGGAAACAACCAGATTACAGGGAAGCTGCCAGAGGATACTGCTGGAGTTAATTGGTGGAAACAATTGGAAGCAGGCAATTACACAGGCAGACTAGAAGCCCAACCCAGCACTTAAAACACTGCAAACAGCAGTGCAGGGTGTTTCTCACAAGAGATACTGCAAGAAAGGAGTAAGCTATCAGAATTGAAAACTGAAAAAAGCTGAACTCAGAGCAGAAATGCTAGGGGCTGCCATAGCTGTTATAATCAGGCATAGGCAAATTGCTGAGGGTGGTGACAATGCAGATGCTGACAGACAACCCAGAGTGAGGAGAAGGAGGAGAGTATACAGGCCCAGGGTCACCTACCATGGGTTACATGAGCTGGAGATAGTAGAGCGCTACAGAGTGGACAGAGACCTTCTGCAGCAAATTGTTGAGCTGTGCAGGCCACGTCTCACACACAGAACCAACAGAGGGAACCCATCCCAGTGGAAACCAAGGTATGTGTTGGCCTAAGAATACTAGCAACAGGTACCTTCCAGAGACCAACTGGTGATATGATGGGGATATCACAGGCATCAGCCTCCAGGGTACTGCACCAGTTCCTGGATGCCATGTCAGCACATGTCGGTGATCATGTATATTTCCCCAATGCCCGTGAGGTATTCGCCAGCAATATGCGTCTCTTCCAGCAAATAGCGGGATACCCTGAGGTACTGGGTGCAATAGACTGCACGCACATATGCATCAAAGCACCAGCCGGTGAGCGGGGTAGAGCCTATATTAACCGCAAGGAATTCCCCTCCATCAATTGCCAGGTCATGTGTGATGCCCAGGGCATAATAATGAATGTGTGTGCTGGCTGCCCTGGGAGCTACCACGATTCCCACATCTGGCATCTGACGCAGCTGTACCAATCATTTGCCAGTGGGGACTTCCCACACGGACACCTAGTGGGGGATGCAGGTTATGCACTTGAGCCGTGGCTGATGACACCCATCAGAAATGCACACACACCCGAACAGGAACGCCATAATGAGGCACACACACAAACACGTAATGTCATAGAGCATGTGTTTGGACTGCTCAAGTCACGGTTCCGGTGTCTGGACACATCTGGTGGAGCCTTGCAGTACACACCAACTACATGTACCCAAATGATCATGATATGTACTATGCTACATAATATGATCCTGCGGAAACAGCTGCAGCGGGACCAGCATAGGGCTGGGCCAAACATACCCCCACCATTGCCAAGGACACCACAGGCAGAGGGTGACTCGGAGGAGGAACAACCTGGCCTTGCCCCAGTAGGCAGAAGGAGGTGTGCCCAGTATGCCCTGGCCTTGGCAAAGAGGCAACGCATAGCACATACACTGGCTCAGTAGGAACACTGGGACTGATATCCCCTCCGACTCACTCATATAGTAACAGGGACACCTAACATGACACAACCTGCTTCCAAACATGTACAGTGAGTGTAGCATGTGCACCCAACAGAGGCAGCCCTGCAGCACCACCTGAGGCATGAATGCCATGTGTTAAGTAATGTAACACCATGTACTGTATGCACACCTGAGGACCCCGACTAACATCCACCCTCACCAATCATAAACCACAAAAACACAAACCCACCTTCATAGGTACCACAAGGGATAGGAACCTAGATGTAATGCTATCCAATGCCAGAAGTATAAACAGCAAGATGCATGCAGTGTAAACACACACAGTATAGAGAATGTAGATATCAGTGCTGTAATAGAAAACTGGGTCAAAGCCCACATCAGCACCCTAACACTATTAGGTCACACCTCATACAGTGATGTACATTTGCAGAAACATGGAACAAGCTACAAAACAAGGGTGACTAGCAATAAATGTCATGGATAACCACACCCCCATGTTGGTACCACAACAAGAAGCAACACGGATTAGCCATGGTCAAATACCAATGGCTAAAACTGCCTACTACTATATAGATTGCTGCAGACCACTGTTCTAATAGCAGGAACCGCACCAGGCCTATGTTCATAGGTTCATAGGTTCATACTAGGCTATCTGCCCTAGGGCATTTATAAGCCTAGCCCAGAGTTTTGTGGCTTCCACCACCCCTTTAGTTTGAAGGATAATATGTCCATTATTTTGCTGTGCCTCTGTCAAGCAGTGACACTGAGGTTATCCCTGGGGTATACCTGTGATCTCCCATCCATTGGTCAAGATTTCTCTTGAACAAAGCCAGCGAGGTGCTCTGCCTCACATGTACCGGGATGTTGTTCCACAGCATAGGGAGTCTCTGGGTGATGAATCTGTCCCTCCAGCACATCCTATTGATAGCCGTGTTGAGGTTTAAGTCTCTTGCCCTTGTAGTTCTGATGGATTTAGAGTTTTTGAGGTGAAGCATGTTCATTAATTCCGGGTTGGACATGGCCTTGTATGTCAGGCACAGGTCACCTCTGAGCAGACGGTGGCGACTGAATAGAGCTGGAGTTCCTTCAGTCGGGCAGCATAAGACATATTTTTGAGACCCTTTATCCTTTTGGTGAGGAATTTTTGGGGCCTTTCCAATTGCTGCAGGTGTCGGGTCAGATACATTCCGAATGGGGCACTGTACTCAATCATTGGTCTGATGAGTGATGAGTACAGGGGAACAATGACCTCCCTTGATCTAGATGTGAATCCCTTCATGATCAGGTGGGCAATGTAGAAGGTCTTCCTAACTACTTTGGCAACATGAGCGTCAAACGAAAGGTTACTGTCAACCTGGGTCCCCAGATCCCTGATAACCTCTTCTGTGCTTAGAGGATTGCCACCTATATGGTAACTAGGGGTAACCTTGTTTTTCCTGAAGGGTATGACTATGCATTTTTTAGCGTTTAACTTTAGGCCATGGCTCTGGCACCAGTTATCCGTTTCTATGAGACCCTTCTGAAGGATGTCTGTGTCAGATGGGTTTTCAACTATGGTGCCCAGTTTGCAGTCATCTGCAAACTTTGTCAGCCATAATCCTCCTGTGTTTGCTTGTACTTCTGAAAAGTAGATGCCGAACAAAAGTGGGCCCAGGACTGAGCCCTGCAGGACACCACTTGTGACAGGCTTGGAGTCTGACATGGCGCCAGCAACTCTGACCCTGTGGGTTCTGTCACTTAGCCAGTTTGCAACCCATCTTGTGATGTATGGGTTTACATTTAAGCTGGTGAGTTTTTCGATGATACCTGAGTGGGGTATTGTGTCGAAAGCCTTTGCCAGGTCAAGGTAGGCTGTGTGGACTGCCTTGCCCTCGTCAATGGCCTTGGTGACTTTTTCAAAAAAGTCAACCAAGTATAAAAGGCATGATCTGCCCTTGACAAAGCCAAACTGGGTTGGATCCAAAGTCTGCAAGTCCCCTATGTCTTTATTTATGAGTTCCATTATGATCCTCTCCATAGCTTTGCAGACCAGGCTTGTCAAGCTGATGGGACGATAGTTTCCGGGGTCGGTGGAGGCACCTCCTTTGTGAAGTGGGGCCACCGTTGCCGTATGCCACTCCTTGGGTATGTATCCTGAGGTGAGGCTAAGATTAAACAGCTGCCCTAACTGCAGGTTTAATTCCTCATTGAGTTCGTGGAGCACACAACCAGGGACACCATCTGGTCCCATGGATGCTGTGTTTTCGCCTTGGATAGAGCAGTTCTCACCTGAGCAGTTGAGATGTTTGGGGGGCTACAATCCTCTGGTATAGATATCTCTCCTTTTGTGGGGGGGGGGGAGAAATCTGCACTGAACCTGTCAGCCAGTATGTTGGCAATGTCTGTAGGTTCAGTGATTTTTACATCATTTTGAACTAATTCTGAGCATATCTGGGAGTTTCCTCCCAGGTTTCTAACATAGCTAAAAAAGTCCTTATGATTGTCTTTTGAGTCCTTAGCGATTTTTCTCTCAAAATTTGCCTTGGATGATTTTATGAGAGATCTCAGTTTTTTTACTTAAAATGATCAGGGATGTCTTCCCTTCTACGAAGTTTGCTCTATCTTGTAGTAGCTTCTTCCTTTTGTTGTAGAGCTTGTTTATGGCTGGGGTCCACCAGACTGGACGCTTGCCTTTGGTACAAAGAGTCTTTGTTTTGTTTGGGATTGCCTGATCCATGCAGTCCTGGAGGTGCTGGTAGAAGGCATTTGTAAGTGATTCAGCGGTTTGGGTAATGGTTTCCGCTGGCTCGGGGGCCTTGAAAGAGACCACACCAGTCTTTAGAAGTGTGAAGTCAGCTTTTGAGAAGTTCTTCACTGTGGTCTTTTTTATCTGGGGTGGGGGCGGGATGTGGACTTCCAGTGAGATTAGTTTATGATCTGATCTCACCAATGATGGGTATACTTCTGGTGTTGAACATTGTGACCCCATGTTCGTGATGATGAGATCTAGTATGTTTTCTCCTCTTGTGGGGATGGTGACTAGTTGTTCCATGGCATTTGAGTTTATGAACTCTAGGAACCTTTGGGCTAGAGTGTTGGGGCTTGAGTAGTGATCCCAGTCTATATTTGGATAGTTGAAATCACCCAGTATGATGGTGTTTGGAGATACATTTATCCCCTCCAGTGTTTTCAGGAAAGCTGTGTAAGGTTCCTGAGTTTGAGAGGGTGGCCTGTAACATGCTACAAACTGCAGAGCAGTCATGCCTACGGTTAATTGCACCTGGATGGTCTCCAATGCATCGTGCATTGCCACCAACCTTGAGGTGAGGGTGTCCTTCATGAATATGGACACCCCCCCTCCTTTCTTGGTGTTGTCCGGATTTTGGGGCTGGAACGCATGATATGAGGTGAAACCTGATAGTGCTGGGGTGCTCTCAGGAGCCTTGAACCAGGTTTCTGTCACAGCACAGACATCAATGTTCTCCATACTGAGAAGGGCCTCAAGTGCGTGCATCTTGAGGTTGAGACTTCTGGCATTGAGCAGCATTACCCTTAGTTTTTTTCCTTTTTAGTGTTCTAGGTTGGCAGGTTTAGAATTTGAGCCTTGCCTAAAAAAGGCACAATGGGGGTGGCAAGAGCCTTAGCCAAAATCCGGAAGCCCAGGGGTGACAGGTGCAAGCCGTCCCATGCGAAGCAGCATGTCATCCCAGGCAGACAGACATTGGATCCCCTTTGAATGACACCATAGTTTAAGCCAATTATTAAAGCTGATCATCTTGTCTCTGTATTGTGGCATCATTCTTGGTGAAGGTAGGATACTGCTCAAGGTCAGGGTCATACCTGCCTGGGCTACATAATCAGAGAGCTCCTCTATGTCTCTTTTCATGTAGTTCAGGGAGGTACGTCTCAGGTCGTTCACACCAGCATGGACAATGACTGAGTCATACTTGTACTTGCAGTTGAGTGACCTGAGTGCTTGCGTTATGTGGCGGATTCCAGCGCCCGATAGGCAGCTTACTGTGACCTTCTCCTTACTCAATCTGGTGAGCAGGACGTCAGTGTGTCTGACTATGGAGTCACCTATGACGAGTGTGTCTGGCATTGTGTTTGGCCTTAAGGGCTGTGACTGTTTGGCACACTGACTCTGTGGTCTATGTGTTGCATGTGCTGTGCCCTGTGGAGGCAGTTGTTTGGGTGTCTGCTTTGGTGGCCTCTGTTGTTTTGGTAGATTTTCGATCAGAGCCTCCGAGTATGTCTTTGTGTGTTTATGTGTATGATCTGAAGTTGTGATAGTGCTATGTGAGACTGGGTTTGTGGTGTGTGTGGTTACCTTCTCCTCCTCTCTGGTCTTGCCAGTCCTATGTTGAGAGAGCCCAGCCTCCAGTTTGGCTATATAGTTGCATCTCTCGCATGTATTTGTGTTTTGTGGGAGAAGGAGAGGGTTGTCTGTGTACATGAGGCAATTGTAACATTGCCTCAATATTCCCAGGTTCACCAGCTGAGCAGGAGAGGACACTAGCAACTAATCCCTCGACATGCTAGAAGGAATAGACAAAAAATGTTGGAATACAGGAAGATATCAAGCCCCCCAAACCACATTATATTGCTTGACTGACAATACCTACACATACACCATAGTTTCATAGTTTCATAGTTTACTACTAGGCTATCTGCCCTAGTGCATTTATAAGCCTAGCCATAGTGATGTGGCTATTGCCACCCCTTATAGTGGTAATAAGTGTACAGAATAGATTCCGAATATTGTGCCTCTGACTTAGTAGTGACACATTATGACCCCCTTACTTAATCAGATAACTTGACTGTGCCTCTGTCTAGTAGTGACACAGGGAGGACCCCTGAGGTAAACCTACAATCTCACATCCACTTGTCCAGATTTCTCTTGAAGAGAGTCAGTGAGGGACTCTGTCTAACATGAACTTGGATTCTTTGCTAGAGTGTGAGAAGCCTCTGAGTTATGACTCTGTCCCTCCAGCATGTCCTATACGTGTATGTGCTGAGGTTCAAATCTTTAGCTCTCATGGTTCTGGTGGATTTGGATTGCTTGCAGTGGAGCATGTCCACCAAATCCTGATTGGACATGGTCTTGTATGTCAGGCATAGGTCACCTGTAAGTAGGCGGTATGCTACTGAATAAAGCTGGATTTCCTTTAGTCTGGAAGCATATGACATGTGTTGTAGACCCTTGATCCTCTTGGTAAGGTACTTTTGGGGTCTCTCCAGCTGTTGCAAGTGCTGGGTGAGGTACATACCAAATGGGGCTTTGTATTCAATCATGGGCCTGATAAGGGAGAAGTATAGGGTACAATGACCTCCTTTGATCTGGATGGAAAACCCTTCATGATAAGGTGGGCAAGATAGAAAGTCTTTCTAACCACTTTGGCAACATGGGTGTCAAACGAGAGGTCACTATCTACATGGGTCCCCAGGTGTCTGATTTGTTTTCTGTACTCAGTGGGTTGCTGTCTATGTATTGATTTGTGGGTACTTTGTTCCTCCCAAAGGGGATGACTACACATCAGTTGCATTCAGTTTCAGGCCATGATTCCGGCACCAGCTATCTGTCTTTGTGAGGGCATTCTGTAGGATGTGTTTGCCGGCTGATGTATTCACTATGGTGCCTAGGTTGCAGTCATCTGCAAACTTTGTCAGCCACAACCCTCCTATGTTTGCTTTCACATCTGAAAAGTAAATGCCAAATAAGAGGGGTCCCAGGACAGATCCTTGTGGGACACCACTTGTGACTGGCTTTGAATCTGACAAGGCACCTGCAATGTCGACTTTATGGGTTCTGTTTCTTAGCCATTTTGCAACCTATCCTGTGACATATGGTGTTATATTTCAGCTGTTGAGCTTGTCTATGATGCCTGAGTGGGGTATTGTGTCAAAGGCCTTAGCCAAGTGCAGGTAGGCTGTGTGGACCGCTTAGCCCTCATCAATGGCCCTACTGACAGTATCAAAATAGTCAACTAGGTGCAAAAGGCAGTATATGCCCTGTACAAAGCTGAACTGGGTGGGATCAAGGGTCTGTAGGTCAGCAATGTCTCTGTTTAAGAGCTCCATAATGACTCTTTCCATAGCTTTGCAGACAAGGCTGGTTAAGCTTGTGTGGTGGTAGTTCCCAGGGTCTGTGGAGGCATCTCCTTTGTGGAGTGGGACCACTGTTGCTGTACGCCAGTGTTCAGGTACATATCCTGTAGCAAGGCTAAGGTTAAATAGCATTTGTATATACGGGTTTAGCTCCTTCTGGAGTTCACATAGCACGCAACTGGGGATACCATCAGGTCCCATTGATGCTGTGTTCTTGTCTTTGCTGAGTGCGGCTCTCACATGGGCATCTGAGATGACAGTGAGGTTACATTCAGCTGTGATAACTATCTTCTTTTGGGGGTGAGGGAGGGTGAAAATTGCACTGAACCTGTCTGCCAGAATGTTGCCAATATCTGTCAGGTCACTGAAATATATGTTGTTGTGTACCAACTCTGAGCATATCTGAGGGTTCCCACCCTGGTTTCTGACATAACTGAAGAAGGCATTGTGGTTATCTTAATTGTCTTTGGTGATTTTTGTCTCAAAGTTGACCTTGGATGTCCTTATGAGAGAATGTAGCTTTTTACTAGTGCTGATCACAGCTGCCTTCCCTTTAGGAGATGTAGCTCTGTCTTGCATTAGTATCCTTCAGTTGTTATACAGTTTGTTTATGGCTGGGGTCCACCAGACAGGCCACTTTCCCTTGGTGGAGAAGGTCTTGGTTTTATTTGTGATTGCATGGTCCATGCTTTCTTGGAGATGTCCGTAGAAAGCGTCTGTGAAGGAGTCACCATTGTGTGTTGTGGTTTCCACTGGCCCAGTGGGCTTAAAGGATACCATCTCAGTCTGAAGAAGTGTGAAGTCAGCTTTTGAGACGTTTGTCACTTTACTCTTTGTATTATACTAGCACCGACACATTTGTAGACAATTTCCCAGAATCCATCAAACAAAATGGACATGCAAAATGTAACACTTCCACAAGAGGGGTAAGCATACTGGATGTGATAATCAGAAATATGTGTACTGGATGTCAAGATGAGAAGTGTATCCCTCACTGGTAAGACCAGACCATAGAGTAATCACACTGTAGTTACACATCCCAACCCCAGTCCCTGGCCAGAATACCACAGTGAAACACATGTATAAAGCATAGCTTGCACCCTACAAACCAATGTGGAATCCATGAAAGGCCCTGTGCAAGTCCAGAATATGGGACACACTGCAGAACATGTCATACAGGCATACCATGAACACAGCCAAGAGTGCTTGGAGTCTGCAATCACAAATAACAAGACACAATGCCATACACCCAGGCATCTGGCATGCTGGACTCCAGCAATTACTAAACCATTGAAGAGAATGAGGAAGCTACCACATGATAGATCAAACATAAAAAGTGAAGTAATCAGTGATCACTAGTATGGCAAAAAAATGTGTCCACACATACAATCCACTAAGGCCAGGCAAAACAAGTAGAATCTGTGAATCCAGTGGCAATGTGACACCTGTCCCAAGTACACACACAACAACAACTCACCCCAATAAATACAAATATATGTGATAGACGCAACCAGGTAGCCAAACCGGAGCCTGAACACCCCCAAATCAGTACTGTCAACACTAGTCAGGAGGACAAGGTAACCACATACACCACAAACCCAGTCCCACATAGACCTACAACGACTGTAAACCAAACACATAAACACAAAAACATTCCCAGAGGCCCTAATTACAAACACACAACACCAACACAAGCCTCCAAAGCAGACACCCAATAAAACAACCTCCAGACATAGCACATGTAACACATAGTACACAAAGCTGGTGTGCCAAACAGTCACAGGACAGAAGGAGAAACAACATGCTTGATACAGTTGTAATAGGTGACTCCATAGTGAGACATAGGTTCATAGGTTCATAGGTTTATACTAGGCTATCTGCCCTAAGGCATTTATAAGCCTAGCCCAGAGTTTTTGTGGCTTACGCCACCCCTTATGTTAAAAAATACTGTGCCCATTAGTTTGTTGTGCCTCTGTCCAGCAGTGACACAGAGATGATTCCCGGGGTAAACCTACGATCTCCCATCCACTGGTCAAGATTTCACTTGAACAGAGCCAGCGAGGCGCTCTGCCTCACATGGACCGGGATTTTATTCCACAACATAGGGAGTCTCTGGGTGACAAATCTATCCCTCCAGCATGTCCTATTTATATCCGTGCTAAGGTTTAAGTTGCTTGCTCTAGTGGATCTGGTAGATTTGCATTTTTTGAGGTGGAGCATGTCCATTAATTCCGGGTTGGACATGGCCTTGTATGTCAGGCACAGGTCACCTCTGAGCAGACGGTATGCGACTGAATAGAGCTGGAGTTTCTTCAGTCTGGCAGCATATGACAGATTTTGGAGTCCTTTTATCCTTTTGGTGAGGAACTTTTGGGGTCTCTCCAATTGCTGCAGGTGTTGGGTGAGATACATCCTGAATGGGGCATTGTACTCTATCATTGGTCTGATAAGTGAAGAGTACAGGGGAACAATGACCTCACTTGATCTGGATGTGAATCCCTTCATGATCAGGTGGGCAATGTAGAAGGTTTTTCTAACCACTTTAGCAATGTGAGTGTCAAAAGAAAGGCCACTGTCAACCTGGATCCCCAGGTCCCTGATAACCTCTTCTGTGCTTAGTGGATTGCCACCTATATGGTAGCTTGGGGTTACCTTGTTTTTCCCGAAGGGTATGACTATACATTTTTTGGCATTTAACTTCAGGCCATGGCTCTGGCACCAGCTATCAGTTTCCGTGAGGTGTGACCCCTCTAAAGGATATCTGTGTCCGATGTACTTTCCACTATGGCTCCCAGTTTGCAGTCATCTGCAAACTTTGTCAGCCATAGTCCTCCTATGTTAGCCTGCACTTCTGAGAAGTAGATGCCGAACAACAGGGGGCCAAGGACTGAGCCCTGTGGGACACCACTTGTGACCAGCTTGGAGTCTGACATGGCGCCAGCTACTCTAACCCTGTGGGTTCTGTCCTTTAGCCAGTTTGCAACCCATCTTGTGACATATGGGTTTACATTTAAGCTGGTAAGTTTCTCTATAATACCCGAGTGGGGTATTGTGTTGAAAGCTTTGGCAAGGTCAAGGTAGGCTGTATGGACTGCCTTTCCCTCATCAATGTCCTTGGTGACTGTTTCGAAGAAGTCGACCAAGTTCAAAAGGCATGATCTGCCCTTGACAAAGCCAAACTGGGTCGGGTCCAATGTCTGCAAGTCCCCTATGTCTTTGTTTATGAGTTCCATTATGATCCTCTCCATAGCTTTGCAGACCAGGCTTGTTAAGCTTATGGGGCGGTAATTACCAGGGTCCGTAGAGGCACCGCCTTTGTGGAGTGGGACCACAGTTGCCATACGCCACTCCTTGGGCATGTATCCTGTGGTAAGGCTAAGATTAAACAGCTGCCTTATGTGCGGGTTTAGTTCCTCATTGAGTTTGTGTAGCACACAGCCGGGGACACCATCCGGTCCCATTGATGGCTGTGTTTTAAGCTTTAGAGAGAGCAGCTTTCACCTGCGCATTGGAGATGTCTGGGAGTCTGCACTCCGCTGGGATAGTTATCTCTCCTTTTGGGGGGGAGAGGGGGGTGAAGTTTGCACTGAACCTGTCTGCCAGTATGTTAGCAATGTCTGTGGGTTCAGTGATTTTTGTATCATTTTGGACTAATTCTGAGCATATCTGGGAGTTTCCACCCAGGTTTCTAACATAGCTGAAGAAGGCCTTATGATTGTCTTTTGAATCTATGGCAATTTTTCTCTCAAAGTTGGCCTTGGATGATTTTATGAGTGCTCGTATTTTTTTTACTAATAATGATCAAAGGTGTCTTCTCTTGTATGGATTTTGCTCTATCATGTAACAGCTTTCTTCTCTTATTATAAAGTTTGAGGCATGCCAGATGCCAGTTTGCTGCTGTTCCAGGGATGGCTTGCACCTGTTACCCATGAGCGTCTGGATATTGCCTAAGGCTTTTGCAACCGACAGAGATCGTTTCATAGGCAAGGCTGAAAAGACTAACCCACCACCATAGAAAACAAAACTGGAAAGAAACAGAAGGGTAATGCTGATCAATGCCAGATGTGTAAACCTCAATATGCATGCTCCTGAGGCCCTCCCCAGTATGGAGAACATTGATGTCTGTCCAGTGATAGAAACCTGCTGCAAGCCTCGTGACAGCACACCAGCACTACCAGGTAATACCACATATCATGTGTTATGGCCACAAAACCTGGAACAAAACATAAAAGGAGGGTGAGTATCCATATTCAGCACAGACACCTATACGTCCAGTTAACTGACAATGCTTATGTCATTGCAGTCCACCCATGTGCAACTAACCATAGGCAAGACTGCTGTACAGTCTGTAGCATGCTACAGACCACACTCTCACACACAGGAACCCCACCCACTGTCCTGAAGACAGTGGACAGTATGAATGTACCACCAAATACAAAACAAGGTACACACAAATTACCACATAGGTGGTAAACCATTATGTGTGGAAGGAGTAATCAGGGACCTAGTGACACAAGTGGACAGTAACCTGTTATGTGACAGTCACATCGCCAATTTGGCTAGGAAGACTGTCTATATTGGACACTGTATCATGAAAGGATTCACATCTATGTCACAAAGGTCATTGTGCCCCTATACTGTTCCCTTATCAGACCATATTGTAGTACAATGCCTCATTTGGGATGTACATTACCTGGCACCTGCAGCAGTTAGAAAGACCTCAAAGGTACCTCACCAAGAGTCAGAAAGGGTCTCAAATATATCTCATATGCTGCCTGGCTGTAGACACCACAGCTGAATGCAGTCACATACTGCCTACACAGAGGCATTGTATGTCTGTTGTACAAGTCCATGTCCAACACAGAAGTAATGGACATGCTCCACCCCAGAAAACTCAAAGCCATTGGAGCTGTGTGAGTCAGAGATGTCAACCTCAACACATAATCAAATAGGATGTGTTGGAGGGACAGATACCTAACCCTGAGTCTCTCCACACCCTGGAACAGAATACCACTACATGTTAGGCAGAGCCCCTCACTGACACTCTTCAACAGGAAGTTTGCAAAATGGATGGATAATTGTAGATGTACACTGGGGGTCTTTACTGTGTCATGTCCAGACAGAGGCACAGCTAAGTAAATCATAAATGGCCATAATATTCACATAGCAAGGGGTGGCAAAAGCCACACACACTGTGGCTAGGCTTACAAATGCCCTAGGGTGGATAGCCTAGTATGAACCTATGAAACTATCATGATACAAATTGTACAGGACACTAAGGATAACCCCAAGGCTGCTGCAACTATGGTAGGGAGCGTGTTGTGAATTCCCAGATATGCTCTGGATCACACAAATATTACAAACAACATACAAAACACACACACGTATTGCCAACATACATTCTGACAGGTGCAGTGCAACACCCCCCCCCCATAATGCAAAATATCTTTCCCAGCAGACTGCTGCCTCCCTGACATTATGTCAGCCTTACCACAGGATATGTGCCCAAAGAGGAGTGTACAACAACAGTGGTTGTTCTCAAGAAAGGTGTTGCCTGAATGGATACTAAAATCAACCACCACAGAATCCTGAGAAGCTTGGTCTGCACAGCTATGGAAAGGATCAGCATGTACCGCAGACATACAGATATTGGGGATCTATTGACACCCAACCCTACCCAGTGTGGGTTTATTAAGTGCAGACCCTGCCCCTAAACATGTGTGACTCAGTTGAAACAGTAATTGAGGTCACTGATGAGGGCAATGTGGTCCACACAGTGTAGCTGGACCTTGCAAAGCCTTCCATACAATACCCTACATGTTCAATATAGATATGCTCACCAGCTTATATATACACCCCTATGTCACTAGACGGGTTGCAAACCAGACCAATGACAGAACTGACATGGTCAGACATGCTGCAGCCATGTCAGACTACAAACCACATATAACAGGTATCCCACAAAGCTTGGTCCTGGGACCTTCCCCGTCTGGTATATATGCCCCATAGGTACAGGCCAACATGTAAGGACTGTGCCTGAACATGTTTGCAGAGGACTACAAACCGCCCAACATATCTGACACTCCAGCTGACACAAGCATCCCACAAAAGGGCCACATAGAAGCAGACAACTGGTGCCATGTCAGCATGTTAAATGGAGAAAACGGTATAGTCAACCTCTGTGGATATACAGTAAGTGACCACCAATTACCACATAGGTGTTAACCCATTACATACTTAACATGTAATGACAGACCTGGGTACACAAAGTGATAGATATCCTGCATTGGACAAGCATGTGGCTGTAATGTTAACAGAAACAATCCATATACCAACCTAATCATGAAGGTTATGACATCTAGATAAGGGGAGGTCATTGTGGTTCTGCAGTTATCCTTCATCAGCGTTACAATTGACTACAACAGCCCCTGTGGGGTATACCTCAGCAGACACCTCCATCAACTGTAAAGTCCAGAACAGTACCCCGCCAGGAGTATCAAAGAGCTTGAACAGATGTAATGTGTTGCCTGATTACACAGAGTGCAACTCCACACACTGCCATGCTGGCCACCCAGACGCAAGCTGTGCGTGATGTAGAAAGCCATGTCCAAGCTGGAATCAATGAACATGCTGCACCTTATACAATCTGAATGGCAGTGAGCTATGCACATGAGGGACCTGAACCCCAACACTGACATACATAGGACAAGCTGTACTGCATTATCCATAACACAGAAGCCACCCCCACGCATGAGTAAACTACCAGTACAGGTTATCCATAGAGTCACTCGTTGATTCTCCTCAACAGGAATCTTAATGAGTGGATGGGAGATGGTAGGTTTACCCTGGGTATCACTGTTATGTCACGGGTAGACAGAGGCACAGTATACTAAACATGACATATGTCATGGCAAACTACACTTACAATGTGTCGAAGGACAAACACACTCTCTGACTAGCATTAGAAATGGCCTAGGGCACATCGGTAGTGTTTGCCAATGTACGCCTATGTTGTGGAATACACTACTGATGTTGGACGAGGCTGTTTTAAGTAGTTAATATCTGAACATAATGCAACATGGTCAGATAGGTTCATAGGTTCATAGGTTTATACTAGGCTATCTGCCCTAAGGCATTTATAAGCCTAGCCCAGTGTTTTGTGGCTTAAACCACCCCTTATATGGAAACAATACTGTGCCCATTAGTTTGCTGTGCCTCTGTCCAGCAGTGACACAGAGACGATTCCCAGGGTAAACCTATGATCTCCCATCCACAGGTCAAGATTCCTCTTGAACAGAGCCAGCGAGGTGCTCTGCCTCACATGGACCGGGATTCTATTCCACAGCATAGGGAGTCTCTGAGTGATAAATCTATCCCTCCAGCATGTCCTACTTATATCCCTGCTAAGGTTTAAGTCACTTGCCCTAGTGGTTCTGGTGGATTTGGAGTTCCTGAGGTGGAGCATGTCCATTAATTCCTGGTTGGACATGGCCTTGTATGTCAGGCACATGTCACCTCTGAGCAGATGGTATGCGACTGAATAGAGCTGGAGTTTCTTCAATCTGGCAGCATATGACAGATGTTGGACTCCCTTTATCCTTTTGGTAAGGAACTTTTGGGGTCTCTCCAATTGCTGCAGATGTCGGGTGAGATACATCCCGAATGGGGCATTGTACTCGATCATTGGTCTGATGAGTGAAGAGTACAGGGGAACAATGACCTCAATAGATCTGGATATGAATCCCTTCATGATCAGGTGGGCAATGTAGAAGGTCTTTCTAACCACTTTAGCAATGTGAGTGTCAAAAGAAAGGCCACTGTCAACCTGGGTCCCCAGGTCCCTGATAACCTCTTCTGTGCTTAGAGGATTGCCACCTATATGGTAGCTTGGGGTTACCTTGCTTTTCCCGAAGGGTATGACTATACATGTTCTGGCATTTAACTTCAGGCCATGGCTCTGGCACCAGCTATCAGTTTCCGTGAGTCCCTTCATAAGGATATCCGTGTCTGATGCACTTCCCACTATGGCGCCCAGTTTGCAGTCATCTGCACACTTTGTCAGCCAAAGTCCTCCCATGTTGGCCTGTACTTCTGCGAAGTAGATGCCGAACAATAGGGGGCCAAGGACCGAGCCCTGTGGGACACCACTTGTGACCGGCTTGGAGTCTGACATAGCGCCAGCAACTCTAACCCTGTGGGTCCTGTCCTTAAGCCAGTTTGCAACCCATCTTGTGACATATGGGTTTACATTTAAGTTGGTAGGTTTTTCTACAATACCCGAGTGGGGTATTGTGTCGAAAGCCTTTGCAAGGTCAAGGTAGGCTGTATGGACTGCCTTTCCCTCATCAATGGCCTTAGTGACTGTTTTGAAGAAGTCGACCAAGTTCAAAAGGCATGATCTGCCCTTGACAAAGCCAAACTGGGATGGGTCCAATGTCTGCATGTCCCCTATATCTTTGTTTATGAGCTCCATTATGATCCTCTGCATAGCTTTGCAGACTAGACTTGTTAAGCTTATGGGGCGGTAATTACCAGGGTCCATAGAGGCACCGCCTTTGTGCAGATGTGCACAACTGGACCCTAACCAGGCTGTTGTGCTCACTATGGAAATGTAAAGCAGTGATAGGACTAAAGCCCAGGATACTGTCCACCACAGTGAAAGTACTGAACCACTACACTATACAGTACTACAGTGTTAGGTCAGTATGAACAGATGTTGACAATTGTATGCAAAGTATCCCATGCAAAACCTGCAGGCACAGTATAATCCCTGTTGTGTTCACACAAAAAGCATTTGGACAGTAACTACACAACATGACACAGAACACACAACCATAAACAGGAGATATTTGTTGAAGTTCACACTCATCCACAAATGTGATGGGCTGCAGAGTTCAACATATGGAAAGCTCACACTGGGCATGCTCACACACTTTGATAAATGAGACATCTTTCACACAACATGCCATGGGAAGGCTGAACTGGGCATGCTCACACACTTAGTCCAAATATCAGTTTAGAATTTTGCCACATATATCTGGTATATGTACGTGTTATTCCAGTAACCAACAACATTATAGCAATCTGACCAGTGCTCACACTTAAATGACTACAGAGACATACATGATATAGTGGATTTCCCCCATATGCAAACATTGTCCACAGATACACAAGTTGTTCATACAAACAGGTAATGTTATGGCAATAAAGACCTGCAAACACTGCTATCAGCACCAAATAATGTGCATCTGACAGTTAAACATATAGGTGTAGAGGTCAACACTAGGCTGTTTGCCCTAGGGAATGACAGCTTATCCAGAGTGTGTGTGTGTGGGTGATTGTGGTTGGTCTGTGTGCAAGTCTGTGTGAGGGAAATGTTCCTCTTAGCAACTGGGAAAACACACCACAGGATGCTCATTCCCCTTTCTAAACACTGATGATGTCAGCACCCTACAAGTATATCAGGAGAAAAGCAATCACCCAGTAATCCGAATAGCGCACTCTGCTAATGTGTCCGTCTCTAGTGCCATAACATAATTAGGTAGGGGTTTGAATCCAGCAAGTGTGTGTGAAAAGGACATACCTTCTGGCAATTGTGAAAACACACCACAGGATGCCCATTCCCCTTTCTAAACACCGATGATGTCAGCACCCTATAAGTATATCAGTAGAAAGGAAATCACCCAGTAATGCGAATAGCGCTCTCTGCTATGCATTCGTCTCTAGTATCATAACATAGTTAAGTAGGAGTTTGAATCCAGCAAGTGGCAACTGTGTGTGAAGGGGGGTAGTGTGTGTGCATGAAAAGAACATCCCTTTTGGCAACTGTGAAAACATACCACAGGATGCCCATTCCCCTTTCTAAACACCGATGATGTCAGCACCCTATAAGTATATCAGGAGAAAAGAAATCGCCCAGTAATGCGAATAGCACGCTCTGCTAATGCATCTGTCTCTAGTGTCATAACATAATTAGAGAGGGGTTTGAATCCGGCAAGTGTGTGTGTAAGTGTATATGAAAAGAACATCCCTTTTGGCAACTGGGAAAACACACCACAGGATGTCCATTCCCCTTTCTAAACACCGATGATGTCAGCACCCTATAAGTATATCAGGAGAAAGGAAATCTCCCAGTAATGCGAATAGCACACTCTGCTAATGCATCTGTCTGTAGTGTCGTAATATAGTTAGGTAGGGGGTTGAATCCAGCAAGTGGCAACTGTGTGTGAAGGGGGGGTAGTGTGTGTGTATGAAAGGAACATCCCTTTTGGCAATTGGGAAAACACACTACAGGATGTGCATACCACTTTCTAAACAATATCACAGTTATTTATGGCTTTTGATTCCATTCATGTCACGTGTGTTTTGCTCACACAGAATGCCCATGTGTGCGGGTTGTTTCTCACAATAATGCATGACATCGATTAAACCAGTTATGGCAATGCACACATGATGTATGTGTGTGCCAAATACACACATGTACCTGTGACCTTCAATAGTTACCATGTGTGATGCCTGCCACATGTGAATACATGGTATTTGCACTGGGTAACATTATGACTGTGGTCTTCTGTGCAGGTGCTGCATGTGGGATGTGTATATACAGTGTGAGATATAGATGCTATCAACCTAGTAGTGAGGGATACACACCTGGTCTGGGGCATATAGTCTACATGTTGTTGATGAAGAGGTGCTACATGTTTTCACCTGTTGTGGGAGTGGTAAGAAGTTGTTCCATAGCAATGCAGTGACTGCATGCTAAGAACCTCTCAGCTAGGGTGTTGTAGCTACAGTAATTTATTAGCATTCAGTAATATGTCAGCATTCCTGGTGAGGGTATGATGCCAACCAAGGTCAGGGTTCTACCAGCCTGTGCCACTTGCTCAGTGATCCCTTCCATGTTCCCTATCATGTATTCCAGTAAGGGACATCACACATCAGCTGTAGTGGCATGGACAATGACTGAGTCATATATGTCCATGCATCTGACTGACCTGTATGCTTGTGTTATGTGGTGGACCATAGCGCCCCATGAGCATATCATTGTGACCCTCACCTTGTCCAGCCTGGTGAGCATGACCTCACTGTACTGGACAATAAAAGTACCTAACACAACTGCTGCAGTAGTGTTGTATAGCTGTACAGACTGTGCTTGTTTGGCACACAGGATTTGTGTGCTATATGTTATGCGTGCTGTGTTCAGGCCTAACGTATGCCTGTGTGCCAGCTGCAGAGGTGTCTGCCACTCAGGCAGGATGCCATTCTTAGGCTCCACGACTGGCCCGGTGTGTTCCCGTGCTTGTATTGCTGTCAGTGTAGGTCTACATCAGACTGGTATTGCAGTCACTGTAGTATTTCATGCCACCTGACAGGTTATGCCAGTACTGGGTTCAGAGTGCTTAGTCCACAGTTTGGCTATGTGTTTCCATCTCATACATGTGTTGTACATCCATGGGTAGGGGATAGGGTTGACTGTGTACATGTGGCAGCTGTGACATTACTACATGACTCACATATTCCACAACTGTACCATAGAGGTGACTGACAACTGACCTTTGCACATGCTACCATAGTATTGAGATTGCATTGGTGATTAACAGCACATAGGGCCAATGGTGAACAAGATACATAGGTTCATAGGTTCATACTAGGCTATCTGCCCTAGGGCATTTATAAACCTAGCCAGAATGTGTGTGGCTTTCACCATGCATTGTAAATCTATCATGCTATGCCCTTTTCCAAGGTTAGTATACTGTGCCTCTGTCTAACAGTGACACATAAGTGATACCCAGGGTAAACCTACAATGTCCCATCCAGTCATTAATATTCCTCTTGAAGACAGTCACTGAGTGACTCTGCCTAACCTCTATTGGGATAATATTCCAGAGTGAAGGGAGCCTCTGAGTTATGAATGTGTCCCTCCAGCATGTCCTATGTATATCACTCCTGAGGTTCAAGTCTTTCCAGCATGTAGCTTGATGGGATCTGGATATTCTGAGGTGCAGCATGGTCAGGGTTTGACATGGCTTTATATGTCAGGCACAGATTGCCTATGAAGAGGCAGTATGCCACTGAGTAGAGCTGCTGTTTCTTTAACCAGTCAGTATGTGGCATCTGTTTGAGCCCTTTGATCCTCTTGTTGAGGTACTTTTGTGGTCTTTCCAGTTGCTGCAGGTGTCTGGTAAGGTGCATGCCGACAGGGGCATTGTAGTCAATTATGGGCATGATGAGGGATGAGTAAAGAGGCACAATGTCCACCCCTGATCTACATGTGAATCCCTTCATGATGAGGTGGCCTATATAAAATGTTTTCCTAACCACTTTGGCCATGTGGTTGTCAAATGAGAGAATGCTATCAACTTGTGTACCCCAAGGTCCATAATTCCTTCGTCTGCACTTAATGGATTAACACATATGTGGTACTTTGTGGTCACTTTGTTTTGCCAAAGGGATGACTATGCACTTTTGGCATTCAGCTTGAGGCCATGGCTGTGGCACAAGTCGTCTGTTTCTAAGAGGCCCTTTTGGAGGATGCGTGTGTTGGCTGGAGAGTTGATTATGGCGTCCAGTTTGCAGTCATCTGCGACTTGCTCAGCCACAGTCCTTCCATGTTGGCCTGTACCTCTGATAAATATATACTGAACAAGACAGATCCCAGGGCTGAGCCTTGTGGGACACCACTTGTAACTGGTTTTGAGGCTGACATGGCTCCAGCAATTCTAACCATGTGTGTTCTGCCCTTGAGCCACTGTGTAATATCTGTAGTGACATAGGGGTTGATATGTACACTGGTAATCTTCCCTAGAATGCACAAGTGGGGTATTGTATCAAAGGCTTATGCAAGGTCCAGGTAGGCTGTGTAGACCACCTTCCCCTTGACAGTGGCCTTGGTGACTGTTTCAAAGAAATCAAACAGGTTTGAGAGGCAGGATCTGCCATTAACAAAGCCAAACTGTGTATGATGAAGTGTCTGTAGGTCCCCAATATCTATATTTATGAGGTTCATGATGATCCTTGCCATAGCTTTGCAGACCAAGCTATTCAGACTTATGGGGCGATAGTGTCCAGGATCCGTTAAGGCACCACCTAAATGTAGAGGGACCACTGTTGCTGTACACCACTCTTTGGCCACATATCGTGTAGTAAGGCTGGGATTGAACAGTAGTGTTATGTCTGGGTGTAGCTCTTCTTGGAGTTTATGTAGGACACAGCCTGGGACACTGTCTGGTCCCATTGATGCAGTGTTTATTGCTTTGGAGAGGGCAGCTCTTACCTGAGCATCTGAGATGTCAGGGGGGGCAGCACTCTGCTGGGAGAAATATTTGCCCTTTTGGTGTGGAGGGGGGGAGAAGGTAGCAGTGAACCTGTCCACTAGGATGTTGGCAATGTCTGTGTGTTTGGTATGTCTTGTGACATCTTGGACTACTTCTGAGCATATCTGGGAATTACCACCCAGGTTCCTAACATAACTACAGAAAGCCTTGTGATTATCCTCAGTGTCTTGTGGAATCTGCTCTCAAAGATGGCCTTAGACAATCTTATGAGTGCCTGTAGTTTTCTTCTAATACTCATCTGTGATGCCTTCACATTTTGGGAGTTTGTTGTATCATTTAGTAGCTTCATCCTTCTATTGTATAGTTTGTTTATGGCTGGTGTCCACCACACAGGATGTCTGCCTTTGGAGGATTGGCTCTTGCTTTTATTTGGGATTGCATGATCCATGCATTCTTGAAGGTGTCCATAGAATGCCTTTATACAGGTATCTGCAGTCTGGTCCATATTTTCAACAGGCCTGGGGGCTTTGAAGGTTTCCACATCATTTATGAGGAGTGTGAACATGCTTTACATGAGTTGTTGACTGTATTCTTCTGTGCAGGGGGGGTGGCCTTGGGATGTGAATATCCAGTGAGATTAGTTTATGGTCTGATCTTACCAGTGAGGGATACACTTCTGGTCTGGAGCATAGAGTCCCCATGTTGGTGATGATCAGGTTCAGTATGTTTTCCCCTCTTGTGTGAGTGGTAACAAGTTGTTCCATAGCATATTGGTATATAAATTCCAGTAATCTGTGGGCTAGGGTGTTGGAGCTACAGTCATGCTCCCAGTCTATGTTTGGGTAGTTTAACCCACCCAATATAATGGTGTATGGACAGACCTACATATTTCCAACTGTTTTCAGGAAGGCCAAGTGTGGTTCTTGTGTTTGTGAGGGTGGTCTGTAGCAGGCTATAACCTGGAAGGCAGTTTTACCCATTGTTACTTGCATATGGATAGTCTCTGATGTTTGGTGCTTTGCCACCAACCTGGAGGTGTGGGTATCTTGGATGAATATCAATACACCCCCTCCTTTTGTGGTTTTGTGCAAGTTTTGGGCCTGAAAAGCATGGTATGAGGTATAACTTGGTAGTGCTGGAGTGCTGTTATTAGCCCTGAATCCGGTATCTGTTACTGCACAGATAGCAGTATTCTCCATGCTGAGGAATGTTTTGAGTGTGTGCATCATCAGGTTTAGAGTCCTGCAGTGGCATATTGACTGCTCACGTGGACAGATGCCAGGTAAGTCATATGCAAATTGTCACAGGCAACGTACATGTGCACAGGAGAAACAGTGACATTCTGTCAAGTGAGACATGAACATACATATAGTAAGCTATGCAGATGTCACTAGGAGTCCACAGAAGCTGTGTAACTCTGCATGGCAGGTCGGATCAGTATTCCAGGGTAACTGCAAAGAAACATGCATGCAAACATAGCTACTGTAAGCAGGGCTGCATGTAGTCCATTGTACAACAAACAAGCTGTACCACTTTCAGTAGGTAACACTGCAAATGCTCACCAGCTGACATATGAAAACCTATGTCACCAAAGGTGATACTTACCAGACCACGGACAGAAATGACATGGCCAGACACGCTGCATCCCACATGAACACATATCTCAAGCAACACAGACCTCACAAAGTCAGTGTTCTTAACAGGCACAGCCCATAAGGCCAAACACAATGTGTGACACACCTATAATAGGTGATGCCATAGTCAGACACACTGACGTCCCGCCCTCCAGACTGAGCAAGGTGAGGGTCACATTTAGCTACCTGTCGGGTGATAGAATGTGCCACATAACACAAGCACTCAGGTCACTCCACAGCAAGTACAAGTATGAGGCAGTCATTGTCCATGCTGGTGTGAACAACCTGAGACGTACCTCCCTGGACCACATGGAAAGAGACACAGAGGAGCTCTTACATCACCCTCTCAAACTCAGGAATCCCACACAGCCTTCATGACAACACAGGAGAGTATAGATTTCTCTGCAAACACCATCATACTGGGTTACGTCAACTACCCAAACATAGACTGTGAACATTACTCAAGCCACACTACCCAAGCTCTAGGGTTCCCATAGTTCAGAAACTATTTAGCTATGGAACAGGTAGTCAACATTCCCACAAGAGGGGAAAATATACTAGACCTGATCATCACAAACATGAGTACAAAATGCTCACCACTTGAAGTATATCCCTCATTGTTGCAATCAAACCATATACTAATCACACTGGAGTACTGGATCCCCCACATATGCAAACCACAAACACATCGATGTGTGTGTGGGAAATGCCCCTATTAGCAACTGTGACAGTACACTACAGGATGCAGATTCCCCTTTTGAAACACTGATGATGTCAGCACTCTATAACTATATTACCTGAAGTAAAGCTCTCCAGTAATTCAAATAGCGCGCTCTGCTAATGTGTCTTTCTCCAGTGTCATAACATAGCTAGGTAGGGGTTTGAATCCTGCAAAGGGAATGTATGTGAGTTAGTATGAGTGGGGTTTGTGTGTGTGCATAATGCTGTGAGGGAAAAGTGCCTTTTGCCAACTGGGAGAGCACACTACAGGGTGCACATCCCTCTTCCTAAACACAGATGATGTCAGCACCCTCTAAGTACAGCATTAGAAAGGATTTCTCCCACTAATGCAAATAGCACACTCTGCTAATGTGTCTGTCTCTAATGTCATAACACAGTTAGGTAGGGGCTTGAATCTTGCAAATGGAAAGTATGTGTTTTAGTGTGAGTGGGGTTAGTGTGTGTGCACAATGCTGGGGTGGGGATGTGGCTTTTGCCAAATGGGGCTATGCACTGCAGGGTGCACATTTCCCTTAACAAACAGTGATGTTGACAGCACCCTATACAAACAACATGACAACAGACAACTGCCAGTACTCAGTATAGTGCTACATGCTACTGTAACATGCACATGTACCAGAATATACCTAGATAGTGTTTTGAAACCTGAATGTGGCAAGTGTGTGGATGTGGGATGTTTCTGTGTGTGCATTTCCGTATGGAAAACATGTTGGATGTGGCAATCAGGGAACCACAGTACCTGATGCACATTACACTTTTAAACTAATGAGGTTGCCTGCACCCTGTGAGTACAGGTAGAGAAGAGGAAATCGGTAGTAATCCAAATTGTGCACTTTTCAAATGTGTACCTGTCATGTGTCGACAGCTACTCATGTAGGGTAATAAATAATGGAAATAGCAGGTGAGCGTGTGCATGTGTGGGGGTAGCAGGGTGTGTGTAAATGCATGTGTGACAGAACAGATACATATAGCTGAATCTACAATACAGCACATGATGCACATTCCCATAGTCAATGGTAGCATGTGATGCTGTGCAGCTGGTACACTTTGGTAAGTAGTATGGGTGCAGATAACAATTCAGGACATTCATACAGTTACTGCAGCAGGAATGCTGGGATATACACACAATCATAGTGGAACAGTGAACAGTTACCAACATGTTACTAATTATACACATCTATGTAGTCACCCTGTGCATCAGCAACGTGTTTACCTTTTCCTGCACTGATGTTGTAGTATGCAGGAGGTGGCACAGTGTCATCATATGCACAGGGTGTGGGTTAGGTATGCCCAAGCCAGCCACTGCTACCGCCAATTGACATGTGTGTGTATGTGTGTTTGTGAGGGGCAGCAGTACAGGGTGGACCAGTGTTGGTGCAGTGTGTGTGTGTATGTGTTTGCCCTAGGTGTTAAATTTCTGCATGTGTGTAAGCACGCACACAGTCCCACATAATGGCTGCCATGTACAGGGTTTTGTGGGCAGCCACAGACTGCACCTGTCAGGTCATCCAGATCAGTGTCTGTGGGCATGGACACGGTACCTGTGCCTGGCAGGGGTGCTATGGACCGTATCCAGTACTAACCCAGACTGGGTACTGTCATTGGAAGCGGGTGTGTGTTGACTGGACACAGTTCCCTGTTGGGACTGTCCAGAGCCAAGTGCACGTGGTCTCCTGGGGCGTCCTGATGACAGCACTAACCCAGCATTGCTGGGGCTGCTGCTGGCACTTGAGGTGCGTGAGTGGGCCTGTTGTCATCGGCGGCGACTACCAGCTGCTGCTGTTGCCGGCATATGGCCACGTCGATGCCGCAAATGCACACCATCGCCCTGGCCCATGGACATCTGGTTGTGGAGCAGCTGTTGTATGTCCCCACAACGTCTGTCAACGACATCTGTGAAATTACGAATAGCATTCACAATGTCACGCATGCCATCTGTCATGGCTGTGCAACATGCTGTCAGCTCCCTCAGACCCTGTCTGGTGTACCTTTCCATACGCACCTGTGCCTGCATAACAGTCCGAAACATAGTGTAGGTTGACATACCTCCTTGGGCACGTTGGCCAGAGGCAGTACGGCCACGGATGCCCCCACGAGAACCCATGGGCGACTGTCTGCATAACCAGACACCTACAGCAACTGGAAAAACCCCAACAGTACCTCATCAAGAGGATCAAAGGGCTCAAACAGATGCCATATGCTGCCTGGTTAAAGAAAGTCCAGCTGGACTCAGTGGCATACTGCCTGTTCAGAGGCAATCTGTGCCTGACGTATACAGCCATGTCCAACCCAGAAGTAATGGACATGCTGCACCTCATGAAATCAGAATCCCATACGGCCACACTCTCAAGAGACCTGAACCTTAGCACTGAAATAAATAGGACATGCTGGAGGGACAGATTCATAACCCAGAGGCTCCCTTCACTCTGTAATGAACTCACAGTACAGGTTAGGCAGAGTCCCTCATTGACTCTCTTCCATAGGAATCTGGATGAGTGGATGGGAGATCATAGTTGTACCCCAGGTATCACTTCTATGTCACTGTTAGACAGAGGCACAGTATACTAACCTCGGAAAAGGGCATAGCAAAATAAATTTTAATTGGGTGGCAAAAGACAAACACATTCTGGCTAGGCTTATCAATGCCCTAGGGCAAATAGCCTAGTATGAACCTATGAACCTATGTGTACTGCTATACTGCATCTGCCATATGTTGCATGTGTGTGTGTTGTGGGGGATGCGCAGGTAATGGCCAGATATTTCTGCACAGGCAACACTTCTGGAACACTCTGGGTGTTCATCCCAACATACTGTATGTGTGTTGCCACCCAACACTGTGATGTGGACACACATTACTCAGCCTGGATATACATATCCCAACAACACCACAAGCACAGTACACTACCTTGCTATGTATGTATGTAATTACACAGTTATTCACTAGTTAGGACTGTGATGCTATCCATGCAGCCCACTGGGCCAGTGGAAGCCACAACACACACTGCTGGCCCCTTTGCAAAAGCTTACCACAGACATCCCACATAGTGCATGTAATATGCATACACATATCTAACCCAGACCGTATGCACACCACTTATTTATCCTGTCCAGTGGACTACAGATACAGGCACATTGTATAACCATAGCAGGAGGCTACTGCAGCACAGAGCAGATTCACATGAAGGCAAGGCATCTGTGGTCAGCAGTGGTAAGATGCTTCACATTCACCAAATGCACAGATATTGGCAACATTGTTGCAGACAGTTTAGGTGCAGGTATCCCCCCCCATTCTCCTACACAAGTGGAATTAGTTATCACAGATGAATGTAACCTCCCTATCATCTCACATGTCCAGGTGAGGGCCACCCTCAACATTGCACAACACACAGCATCACTGTTACAAAATGGTATCCCTGGATGTGTGATACGTTCACCCCTAGAGGACATAGCACCACATTACAGACTGATATTAAACTCTGGCCATACTACAGGATATGTACCTGAACAGTGCCATACATACACAGTGGTCCCACACCAATGAGGAGGAACCTCTACCGACCCTGGGAACTACTGCATCATATGCATAACTGGCCTTGTATTCTAAGCTATGGCAGTTTTAAGTATGGAAGACATGTACAGCAATATTACATATGTATATATATCAGGACTATGTACACACAACCTATCTCATGGACATACCTATAGATAGTGAACTATGATACATTTGGAGGTTTCACAGTAAACACAGTATTAACCTGCTACTTTGCATTACCTGTGTTTGTGTCAGCTGTTTCTGTGTCACTGGTGCTAATTGCTGTTTGCTGCTGCTGCTGCTGGTTTTGTTGCTGTGATGATGCAGTTTTATTTTTTTATCACTGCCTTTATTACTTTCTTTCTTTCTTTTTCTTTCTTTCTTTCTCTCTCTCTCTCTCTCTCCATCAGTTTGTTGCAATGAATGTATTGCATGTGTGGAGTGTTAGTACTGGCTGCTTTTGTAGGTATCTGCATAGGTCCATGTGATGGCCTCTGCACCAATTGTAAGGCAGCATTTGCTAATTGCATGCAGCCAGTTGTGTACTGATTGCATGTCTCACTGTGATTTCAGGACAGTGCTATAAAAGAGTATGTGAGATAGGCGTTGCCCTTTCAGATTGTAAGGGCGTGGACCATGCTGGTATGCTGTCGACAGTGTTCTGTGAGTGTGAAGGTTAGTAGGTCTCTCATGATTCATGCTCTGTTGTAAATTCAGGTTGCTGCATTTCTCTCACCTCTTCCCTGTAGTGAGTGTGTATGCATACTGACATCTACAACTATATTTCCATATGTATTAATATATATATATATATATATATATATATATATATATATATATATATGTGTGTACATATACATACTTTCATATATGTACATTAGCTTACATTATTAAATACAAGCTAACAATTAGCAGGGCTGTTTCTGTTAACACTAAACTAGTATGGGAAACCAGTAATTAGGACAGTAAAAGTCTACCTGACATGCTTTGGATAGTACACATCATATATTGCCTTTATCTTCATTCCTACAATTACATGTTATACTTATTTTGGCACTATATTCCTGTATGAGAGTCATGGCTTAGTGGTAGGTCATACAGACTAGTGTTACAATGGTCTTGTGGTAGGGTCTAATAGTATGCTTTTATTTTGCTTTCAAATTGAGTACAGGACCTATCAATCAGAGTGCTGAAGGCACCTTTAAGAAGTTAAAGGGTTAGTAAGTCTCACAGGAGTCAGGCTGTGTTGCAGATTCTGGTTGCTGCATTTATCTTCACTGTTTCCTGTAGTGAGTGTGTATGAATACTGACACCTACCACTATCTTTCATATGTATTAATATATATATATATATATATATATATATATATATATATATATATATATATATATATATATATATATATATGTATGTGTACATATACATACCTTCATATATGTACATTACCTTACATTATTATGTACAAGCTAACAATTAGCAGGGCTGTTTCCGTGAACACTAAACTAGTATGGGAATCCAGTAATTCGGGCATTAAAAATCTACCTGACATGCTTTGGGTAGTACACATCCTATATTGCCTTTATATTGATTCCTACTATTACATGGTATATTTATTTTAGCACTATGTTCTTGTATGAGAGTCATGGCTTAGTGGTAGGTCATACAAACTAGTGTTACCAAGGTCCTGGGTTTGAGACTGACTGTGGGAATTTATTTTTCTTTCAAAATGAGTACAGGACCTGTCAATCAAAGCACTGAAGGCACCTTTACGCAGTTAAAAGGGTTATTAAGTCTCACAGGAGTCAGGCTGTGTTGTAGATTCTGGTTGCTGCATTTATTTTCACTGTTTCCTGTAGTGAGTGAGTATGAATACTGACACCTACCACTATATTTCATATGTATTAATATATATATATATATATATATATATATATATATATATATATATATATATATATATATATATGTGTGTGTACATATAATACTTTCATATATGTACATTACCTTACATTATTATGTACAAACTAACAATTAGCAGGGCTGTTTCCGTGAACACTAAACTAGTATGGGAATCCAGTAATTCGGGCATTAAAAATCTACCTGACATGCTTTGGGTAGTACACATCCTATATTGCCTTTATATTGATTCCTACTATTACATGTCATATTTATTTTAGCACTATGCTCTTGTATGGGAGTCATGGCTTAGTGGTAGGTCATACAGATTAGTGTTACCAAGGTCCTGGGTTCAAGACTGGCTGTGGGAAGTTATTTTTCTTTCGAAATGAGTAGAGGACCTGTCAATCAAAAGTGCCAAAGGCACTTTTAAGCACTTAAAACCAGGTCTGCGCTCATTTGCGCGGAGCTCATGCATGCGCACTAGCGGTGAGCTCCGCACACAAGCTTACACCAGCTATTTTCTTTGAAAGAAAAGAAAAGGGGTGACAGGAAAGTGGTGAAAAGGGGTCACAAAGAGGGTAAGACAGTAGGGAAACAAGCTTGGGATTTGCAGGAAGGATGTAGGTGAGGCCCATAGCTGCCCATGTCTTTCTCAGCAACAGCTGTGCATTTGTATGTAATTTGGTGTGACATTTGAAACCTTCCAACCCTGAGAGAGGTGTCAGGACAACATTAATACCTGTTGTACAGTCAATTGTAATTAACAGTTTCAATGTCCAGCGGACATGTGTGCAACATGGACAGCTATGTATGGGGCGTAATTTTTTTGTGGGTACAGAGTGCCCTTTTTTTTTTTTTCAGGTGAGAGTGGTATGTCAGGTGAAGGTAGTCGGTATAGCTGGGGAGGTAGGTTGGGTAGGTTAACAGACAAGACAGACAAGATGCATACAGGGGCGGTGTATGACACATGTGGGGGGGTTACACAATTGACGGGGACGGAGGTTGGGATATCCAGGGCACATGAGCCCACAGATGGCAACAGTGGAACTGATATCCCCACCCATAGGCAGTTGCCACTGTTCCTTCACAGCCCAGGACGGGGCTGTTCTGGGGGCTGTGCAGGCAGGACAATGGGCATGCCCGTAAGCTGTGCCACCCGGGCCTCAAGCTGGCGTAGGGGCCCAAGGACAGAGTCTTGGATCTCCCTTCGCACCACAGACCAGACACCTTGGAGGGTGAGTGGATGGGCTCCTCCGGCCACGCTTGCAGAGGGGGGACAGGCCCCATCCCCTGCAGCGCTTCCACCCGAAGGTGGCACAGGGCCACCGGAGGAGGGTCCGGCCTGGGCACTAGTGCCAGGTGCAGTCGCCAGATGAGGTGGGAGAGGTGGGTCCGATGGGACCCGCCTTCCCAAGCATTCTAGGTTTGTGAGTATGTTATGTTAGTTTGGGTTAGTAGCATATTATTCCATTCAAATTAGTTGTAACAGCATGCATTGGTATTCCCATTAAACAAACACCCAGATATTAACACCATTGAACAACAGGCATATCAATATCACATGCATTATTTGAACAGAAATACACAATCAAACAACATGCAGGGTTGATTAATGGCAACAGGCCATCAGGTTTGCAGGTATGAACAGGGCACATGCAACAACGGACATGCATATATTTTTGAAACAACAGGACAAATGTCCATGGTTAATGAAATGTTCACATACCAATATTTAGTGAGTTTTTTAATTTGCAATTATAGGGTGGGGTGGAGAAAGAAAATGATGACACATTCATAAATTATACATTAATATACATTTGTAATAGAAACACAATTAACTTGTGGGTGATAGTTTCAAATTGATTTTAATTGACTGTCATGCTAGACCTGTTACAGATACATCACTATCCTAGTTATTTTGACTTTGATCAGATACATCATCCTGCTACACTTTGATGACAGGGCAGGGGACAACTATGGATGTTTAGTATGTCAGACAATCATTCATTCTATCTGAAATTGTTGACTGTCATCACCATATACAGATTTTGGCTTAAACATTCAAGATTCAGACACACTGCAATCAGTTTGGGATGTTAATTTGTAATTCCCACATGCATTTAGTTCTGTAGAACCACACTGAGGCTTATATATTCAGGGGTTATTACTACTTTATTTATTGATACATGACCCTTTCTGTCACTCTCACACATCCTGCTATTTCACAGTTCAGGTTGGTACTTCTAGGCTTTTTCACATATTAGACCTGTGGTGATTCAAACACTTTCCAGCAGCCTCACTTCTGTCATGATTCAGCATTTCAACAGGGGATATATCTCACATGTGATTAACTCAGCTTCTGAAGCTGTACTCTTGAGACTACTCCAGGTTATACTACATTTAATTAATGGTGGGACATCTGTATTACAGAACTATTTATTTCTATCAATTATATTTCCAGTTTCACTTGCATACTGATGAACTTGTTGCAGCCATACCTGCAGACTTTCACTTGTTGCTTGCACATTCTATTACTTTTAATCAATACACTGCAGTGTTCTGCTACGTGCTACACTATAATATTTATTTACAAGTACTAGGTGGGGTTACTAACCTGCATGGTGGCACAGCCGCACCAGCCTGTGGTCATGTGCCCTGCAATTCGCAGAGCGGACACCTGCATCTGTAATACAAAACAAGTAATATTGGAATACACATCTCCATGGTATCAGCTAGTTGAATTCCTTACATACATAAGTAAAATGTAACTTACTCAGTATTGGGGCGTTGGGCATATCACGGGCCTCCTGGATCCATTGGGTCAACTGGTCTTCTTTACATCGCTTCAGGTCCGCATGGTGGTGACGGACCTGCTCACCAGTACGTGGAATCCCAGTAGCACTAGTGAGATCATGAGCCAACTGGTCCCATGCCTCTGCCCTGTATGCTCCCCATGAGACCTGGCCCTGCATGAGTTGGGCCTCATGATGGTGAACTAGGAGCCAGACCATGTATCTGGACTCCTCAATGCCCCACCGCTGTGCTCGAAAGCAATGTCCCTCCCCTACTCCACTCATTCTGCCTGCAGGTGTATTCTGCAATCGTTTATGCTGTGTATTCCCGCCTATGGGGCTTATATATGCAGATTTTACCGCACATTTCTATGATTGGCCATTTTGGAATTGTATCTACTTCACAGAAACTGCTTTCTCATGCTCCATTTTGGATTATATCCTATATATATGCTATTTCTGCATTTCTAAGTACTGCTGTCATGGCTTAGTGGTTTAGTACCCTGACTCTAGTGTATGGTATCCTGGGTTCGAATCTGCCCACTGATTTTTAATTTTCATGACTGTCTAGAAATGAGTTCAGGACCTGTCAATCAAACATGCCAAAAGCACTTTTAAGCACTTAAAACCAGGTCTGCGCGTTTGCTGAGCTAACGCATGCACGGCGGTTAGCTTGTGGGCGCACGCACCTCAGCGCAGAAGCGGTGTGCACTGGGTTAAACCTTAATTGGCTAGTAACACACATGTTAAGCTAAGCACAGCTAGTTGCACACAGTTTGAGCCTGTTAAACCAGTGCTTAGCTACGGGCAAGCAATTTGCAGCCTTTGAAACACTACTCAGCTACAGGCACTCTGTCTCACAGCAGCTTAGCTATCAGTACATTTCTACATATTTTTATTATTGTATTACTTGAAAATATATGCTCCATTTCATTCCATTTTACAAAAGGAAATACTTTTACATTTGTACAATACTGTCAGGGGCCTTTTTAGTGCTTATTTACAAAAAAAAAAAAAAGGTTGTGTGGGCTCGAACCTTGCCTGCCTGCTCTTAAGCCGACAACTCTACCGCTATGCTATTACTTCTTGGCTTACTTTGCATATTTAGTTCTTATATCCTTTTCCACTGATTGCTAACTGCAGTTGCGCTAGTAGCACACCCGTGCACATGAGCGCACACATTAGCAAACATTTACAGGGTTTAAAAAAAAAAAAACAGTGTTCATTTTCATTTTATAACATCTGTTCACTTTTTACATTGCTGTTCTGTGGGGGCATGTGTTGTGCAGTGTGTTTATTCACATTTCCATGGCCTTTCTCGTGGCTGTTTACTTTCTGCCATTATAGACTTCTGGGGGCGTGTCCGCTTGCAGGGCTTAGCCAACAGACACGCCCCCTACTGTCTTACACGGACCGTGTAAGAGTTACAATGTGATTCAGCATGCCTCATGCACCTCATGCATATGCATGACATGCTGACATCACACCGTTTAACTGCAGCCTCCGTGTAAGAGTTATAACTCTTACACGGAGGCTTCCTGAATCCTGCCCCCTATTAATATAAATATAAATATAACAGCCCAAAGAATACAAAATATACTAAAATACTATAATATAATAAGTGGATTAATTGCTTTAGAGTTGATATATACCCAAGTTTAAATAATAAAAATAGTATAATTTCCTGTGCTTAAAATTAAACATAATTCTTGTAGTGATAAACATTTTTTGTAGTGATATATTATATTATAGTATTTTAGTATTCTGTAATGGTTTTGTTCTTCATTAATTATGATATACATAGCAACCCTCTAAGCTCAAATACAGTGTTGTGAGACTTGGGAACACATGTTGATAGCAATCTACACTTCAATCTGAAAATGCAGTGCATGTTTACCATACACTCTTATGGCTGCATGCCCATCATATATGATTTGTTATTAGTGTTGCAAATGTAAAGCCCATACAATTTCTTATAAATTGGTAGCAGTTGCGCAGATTGTGAAACTGATCAAGTATAATTTGGTGGCAGTTAGTAGTATATCATCATATAAATTTGTTTTGCAACAGTGGTATATATCGTCAACAGGATTTTTATAGTCTGCCAAACAATTCTGTCACAAGAAAGTGTGTACTTTTATAGTCATAATGTAAATATACTACAGAATACCTTTCCCAGCAGTCTATATTTCAGACAGAGTAGTTGGGAAACATACACACATGAGTTCCGTGAGGCATTAAGAAAGATTAGTGTCACAGATAACTAAAATAATGCAAACTGAAAAGAATTTACCATGCCAGTATGAACAAGAATAAAAATGTAACTACCTTGAATGCTGCTAAGCTTCAGTCTGCTGTATCTGGAGACATTCTGGTAGTTGCTATGAATGCAGAGCTTTCAGCAATGGAATTTATTCCATTTAGAGGTAACCTCAAAATGCAGCTTCAGCTGAAATATAGAGTTAGAAATGAGATGCCTCAAAGCAGTTGAAAGTAAAAACAGCGTAATGCACAGAAGAGAGAGAAGTCATGAAAAGAAAGAGAGAACAATGACATCATGAGAAGGAGATACTAGCCATTCCTCAAAGGCATCTGAACAATGGTGTGTAAAAACTGAGCCTTGAATGTCAAGGCCAGTATTAAATTGTTTTCACAGTATACATAGGGGATAACTGACAGCTGTATTTGGGCATTTGAATATATGCATAGACATCACTAAGGTGGTCATATGTAATGTGTGGGGGGTTTAGTTCCTTTGCTCACACATAAGGCAATACATGCATTAAGTAAAATGACAGATACAAATTGTTGTCATTATGACAATGTTAAAATACATTGTTCAAATGTGTTAAAGTTACTATTGATCCTTACAGGAAAACATTTAAAGAGCATATAAGAAAAGCATAAGACATTATCAGTAATTAAATTGGAGAAATAAGAATTCACTTTGATAGGTGGGTGACTGAATGTTGAACTACAACTTCTGAAATGTTGGGAGACCTTATGATAATGAAAGAAACACTCAGTACTCTGAGAATTTGCTTAAGACATCAGCAGAATAGCTCTGATGAGAAAATGGCAAAATATGACCTATATCTCACAAGCAGGATAGAAATGCACAAAAAAGGGTTACTTAGCACTACACATCCATATAGGAGAATCCATGTTTGCAGTTTAAAACTTCATAGCAGGTTTCACAGGCAAAGAGGGGACCAGTATCTTGAATACAATTTTTAAAGTTGTTCCTGTTTACCCAAATTTTCCATAGGCACAGTCTAAATCTTCATAGCAAGTTTTACTACCCCTACTGGGGGAAACCAGTTTCTTGAATATAGTGATTAAAATGTTTCCACTGTAACCAAATGCGCCATGTAATTCCAAATGTCTGCAGCAACAGAGTGTGGAGCAAAGCCAATGCAAGGAACCTCAAATAAATAGCACCAAGGTACTGGTGAGTTACCTTGAAACTGTTCCTGCCCCAGATTATTACAAGAACCTGTACCATTTCCTGGTAGATGGTAACAAATCCATTGCTAACAGGATGTTGCATTAGATATAGCTATCATTAAGCTTGCAGTTGCCAGAGGAAATGCTTAAGGAGTCCACTTTGATTAGGACCATAGAAGTGACAACTTTCCAGGTGCCACTGGTCAAGGTTAATATTACTAGACAAATGCTGAATATGTTTTGAGGCAAGCAAGTGACACAGTTTGATGATATTTCAGTGGATATATTAATAGGTAATGACTTTGATGATATGCTGCTTTGTGTATATACAGTTACAGCTAGGACTGGTGATACTTATATAGCAAAGTTAGAAGAGGAGACAGCTAGCCAATACCTATAGTTCCAACTCATGATAATAATGTAGCTACGTCTGGAAATGGCTAGGTAGTAGCAAGAGCCACAGCTATCAAAAGGTACTAGATTTCATCTAAAAGGGGATACTTTAGTTGAAGAGATGCTTGGTAGCAGTAAGCCTAAACATAAGGTATATTTAACAAAAATACTAGACTTGCAATGGAGGAGAAATTGCAAAGGATCACAAAACGAGAATTGTGATAGACACAGCTCTTGGATCACACTTTAAAAAATGTGGAAGGTAGCCAAGCAGACTCCTAATCCTCAAGAGCCAAAATAATTCCTTTATCTCCTTTATCTCTGTTGAAAAATGGCTCAGAAACAATCAACTAATCTTTAACCCTAAGAAAACTCAACTCCTTCTCTTCCTACCTCAGACACTCTCTCACCTTAAATCCAGTTTTTCTCTTTCCTCCCTAGATGGCACCACTAAATCCCCTGCCTCACACACAAAACTCCTTGGGATAATAATTGATGACCAACTAAAATTTGACTTGCACATACAACAGGCCATCAAGAAAAACCTACCAAAAACTTGGACTACTTTATAGGAACAAAGAATTCCTCACTACTGCCACTAAACATACTGTTGCGCAAGGCATTCCTCTTACCTAGTCTTCTATATGCTTCCCACATCCTTAACAATATCCAAACTACCTCAGTACAGAAACTGGAACAAACATACAACACAATTGCCAGATTTATTCTAAACCAAGCACTCTCTTCACATCACTGCCTCTCACTAAACAAACTTCGGTGGCTGGAATTTCTGGACCTTCTACAATCGCAACTCCACACTACCTTTTCCATACTCAACAACCCCTCTACCTGCCCTGCTCTCACCTCCCATGTTAATTTTTATTTCCCCCCCCGGCCTCTCTGGAGTGCTGATCAGCATCTTCCATAGTATATAAACCCTCTGTCTCACTAAATTGGAACAAACTCCCTCTCCATATTAGATCCAACCTTTCCTTTCCCTGTTTTAAAAAGGAACGTAACTCCCGCCTACTAAACTTGAAATTATGCCATTGCCTTGACCACACGTAGTCTTAGTCTGACCTACTGTATAACCTGTTGCATCTCCTAACTTTCGTTCTCTGTTAGTAACTCCTGCTTAAACTAACCTCCTAAACCCCCAGCTCTATTACTATAGCCCTACTATAGCCCCTCCTTTCTCTCCCCCTCCCATTCTCCATACTGTTTATCTTTTCCCCCTATTTCCTATCAATGTCTATACATTGTCCTTCTTTTGAACAACAATTATCTTCTTGTTTTTACTCTCATATGTAGTAAATTTTAGACCACTGCCATCAGTGCAACCCTTAATGTTCATAATTTTTTTCTTTTTTTCTCTGTAAAATTAATTTTGCACTTGCAGTGTTATTTTTAATAGTTTTTGTGCTGTATGTTTATCTTTGCTTATGTTTGCTGGGGCTCTTTCCCCTTAGGTCTCCACTGAGGATGGGTTGCTTGCTATCAATGCAATGCAAATAGGCAATAACCTTTTCATTTTTACAATTATTTTGTATTGTGATTGTTATTTAATATTTGTATATTGTCACTTTATCTTTACTTATGTTTGCTGGGGCTTTTCCCCTCTGGACTCCACTGAAAATGGGTTTGTTTGCAAACTCATTTGGACTAATTCGGTTAACAAATGTGAAATAAAAATAAATAATAAATAATATGTATACTAGAACTAAGGGTTATTGTATAAAAACTGAACCCCCTAAATGGGAGAAGTGGAAATGAATCAAAGTCGCTAGTAGTCTCAAGGGCCTACTGATTTTCAGGCCATAGCCCACAATAATCCTTTTTCTAGCCATATGGGCATAAAGCACCAAAAAGGGATAATGCATTTTTTTTAGTAAAACATTACAAAAACTATGATAGAGTATTGTAAATCTTGTAAGAAGTAACAGTTGTAAGGTAGGAAATGCAGGCAGGGTATACACAACCAGTGCATCTCCATGTATATTACATACAGAGATCCAATTGACAATCATGAGGGCAAGGTTAACTATCAGGGTAAAGAGATGCCAGGTAAAAATGTCAAAAGCATTCTATCTTGTTATAAAAAATGAGGACAGTCTTTCAAAACAAGGACTTATGTGAATGCAACTTGAAATATACTGTTTATAGCAAGTTGCCTTTTTCGGGTCTATACTACAATGTCAAAAGACGAGTTCACTGAACACATCTTTATCGACACGTAAATATTGACCTTTTGAAATGCTGATTGGCCACTTCAGTGAATTTTTTCATGGGGGAAAAAAAATCACTTGGCCATCACTGGGGATTTGCCCTTTTCCCCACTGAAGTGCAATCTCGGAGTTGGTATAATTAGTTAGGTGGGGCACAGCCCCCCACATCAGGGGATGAAGCCCCCCACTATGTAGGGTTTGAAAGTTTGGTTTGTTTGTGTACAGCCAAGCGATTTTTCCCCCTGGGAAAAAATTTGCTGTATCAGCCTTTTGGCATTTGAAAAGGTCAATATTTATGTGTTGATTAAGACATGTTCAGTGAACTCATCTTTTGACATTGTAATATAGAACCATGTTTCTCTACAGTCTCTCCTGAAAGCTCACTTGACTCTTTAAGGGGTAACATAAAGATGGTGGTTACTATGCTAAAATTCTTCCTCCATCCATTTTCTGATAACATGCTTTATCATTTTATAGGGTCATGGTATTGCCCAAGACTATCCTTGCAACCAGTGTGTAGAAAACATGGAAGCTTGCTCTGGAAAGGGTACTGATCCATTACAGAATGCATACCTCCCACAGAACATGCAAATCTATGGGCAATTTGGGAGATAGCCAAAGCACTCAGAGAACTTCCAAATGGAAATGGGGGTGGGGGGGGCATGCAGACTGCATACAGTAGGCATGCCAAACAAGAATGAAATCAATGACCCTTTTGCTGTGAAGCAGATGTTCTACTTGCTGTGACCACCTAGATAAATACTGAAGTACCTAATAATGAAACAGTACACTTCTGTAAACTGTAGAAACCATGCTTTTCATGCAGATAAATAAGCAGTTAAAAATAATTACTTGTGATATCAGAGGTTTTTTTTATAGTTTCACAGATCAACTCCTTAAAATAAATAAATAACATAGATGCAAGAAAACTGCTTACTTAAGTAATGTGGATCAAGAAACATTGTCACATGACACTCTCCTCCAACTGTTATGTGCCTTTTACCAGCATTTTAGTCAATTAAAGTCAATGTTTTCTTTGAAGGAAAGGTAAAGAAGTGAATATTATTAAATGGAGGTGGTTTGCTTTTATTTGTAGCCATCCACTGCATCTGTTAGCTATGGTACAGTTCCTGTTTTCTTGCTTCATAAAAAATATTTTGAGCTGAAATCTGTTCTACTGTGAAATCTTCCTATAAAAACAGAACTATAGACCTTACAGATTATCTGCAAATATACAGAGCTGAGTATATATTTTGGTTATAGACTTTGTTAATTTTTTCTTAGATCTCTGTTGAAACAGTTGTCTCACTTTCTGAGAGACTGATTGGCAAATATACAGAGCTGATAATATTTTTGGGTTTTAAGGTTTGTACTGTTAGTTGTTGCTTCGATTTCTGTTGAAACTATTCACCCACCCTCCCTATTTTTGGTTTGTAGTTTAAATTTGGTGGCTTTTGCAGTTGCCCGCCCCACTGTAGATTTGATCTGGGACACTCCCCCAGTCCCATCTCTTTACCACATTCTTCCTAATAAACTCTTTCTGCACTTGCTTTTAGTCCTTTTTAATTTAATTGCATTTTTTAAACTGTGTTTGGTCTAATATTGCTCCATACACAAGTGTGCTAGCTTGCACTGCATGTGAATTGTTTTTACTACTGTTTTTGCTACTTTTCTGTAAAAAAATAAAAAACTGTAAGCCTGTTTCCTACCTTTCCTGAAACTAGTGTTCCATATACAGATTTACTGTATCCAGGACTGTATGTAAGCTTCTAAGCCCCCAAGCCTATTTGTGTTGGAGGGAAGCCTTCTAGCTTATCAGTGGGAGTGGTAAGCACTAGGTAACCTGTCTACCACATAAGGAGTGGTTCTGGCCCAGAAATTGTAGTTATTGGCCATTTGGACAATCTTCCATCTCTCTCAACTTTCTGATTTGAAAGCCTGCATTTGCACTTGTTTCTGTCCTGTAACTTGTCTAGTGCAGATACAGATTCTTAGTTTTAGCACTTAAATTTGCTTATTCATGCTCAGCACTTGTTCAGAACTTGTGAGCACTAAATAAGCTACTAATTACTATAGCACTCAATCTTCCTCATTACCTAGAGGAAAACAGTGTTTGTACCTACTTTTCTCACTTGCTTAGAGAAAAACAGCTCTTGTACTCACTTTCCTCACTTATGTAGAGTAAAATAGTGTTTTATTCAGGCATGTCCAAGGGTCAGCTCCCAGTGTTCTCTCCTGTCTATCTGATGAATCTGGGTGTCTTGAGACACTGTAGAAATTGCCTCATGTACACAGATAACCCTCTGCTCCTACCACCCAACACTACAACCTGTGAGAGATGCACTTATCTAGCCAAACTGGAGATAAAGCTCTCTCCAACCAAGACTGAACTTGACAGTCATGAAGAGAAGGTAAACATTTGCACCACACCACACTCATCACATAGTCTTACTAAATCTACACTACCAAAATCCACACAGTAACACAAAAACATTCGCAGAGGCTCTCAATAATAATCTGTCTAAGCAACAGAGACCTCCAAAGCAAAAACGCAATCAACCTCCACCCCCCAACACAACCCAAATGACACATAGCCCACAGACTCAGTGTGCCACTCAACCACAGCCAATAAGGCAAAACAACGTACCCAACACACTAGTCATAGGTGACTCTATAGTCAGGCACACTGATGTCCCACTCACCAGGCTAAACAAGGAGAAGGTTACTGTCAGCTGCCTGTCGGGTGCCAGGATCCACCACATAACCCATTCTCTCAGGTCACTCCACAACAAGTACAAATATGACTCTGTCAGTGCCCATGTTGGTGTGAATGACCTGAGACGTACCTCCCTGAACTACATGAAAAGAGACATGGAAGAGCTCTCCGATTTTGTAGCCCAGGCAGGTATGACCCTAACCCTGAGTAGCATTCTGCCATCACCCAGAATGATACCGCAGTACAAGGACAAAATGATTGACTTCAACAATTGGCTAAGCTTCTGGTATCATTCTAAGGGGAGCCAATATCTGTCTGCTTGGGATGACATGGTCGACAGACCACAATGCTTTGCCACAGATGGCCTGCACCTGTCGCCCCTGGGATTCCAGATACTGGCTAAGGCTCTTGCTGCCCCTATAGTGCCTTTTTTAGGCAGGGTTCAAATAACAAATTGACCACCACCATAACAGGAACAGGCAAGCAAACACTGAGGGTAATGCTACTCAATGCTAGAAGTCTAAATCTCAAAATGCACTCACTCGAGGCACTCCTTAAAATGGAGAACATCGATATCTGTGCAGTGACTGAGACCTGGTTCAAGGCTCCAGAGTGCACCCATGCACTACTAGGCTATAACTCATACCACACTTTTCGGCCATGTAACCTAGACTGAAACACCAAAGGCAGAGATGTGTCCATATTCATTAAGGATATCCACACCTCCAGGCTAGTTGCTCAGCATAATGCATCCAAGGTTATCCAAGTGCAACTAACTCTGGGAAAACTGCAATCCAAATTTGTAGCTTGCTACAGATCCCCATCATGCCCCAGGATTCCCACTCTTCTTTTCTTGATGCACTGGAAAATATTAGGGTTCAACCAAACACCCTAATAATGGGCAACTTCAACTAACCCACCATTAACTGGGAAAACTGCTCATGTACCAACTCCTTAGCTCAACGCTTTCTGGAATTCATAAACTCCAATGCCCTAGATCAACTTATCCACACCCCCACCAGGGGCAACAATATCCTAGACCTAGTCATTACCAACATGAGTGACCAGTGTTCCACACCTGAAGTCAACTCCTTGTTGGTCCGATTCGACCATAAGCTTATCACCCTTGATATCCACATCCTGCCCCCACCCCCCATTAAGGAAATCACAGTAAAAAGTTTCTCCAAAGCCAACTTCATGCTTCTTAAGACAGAAGTGGTGAACTTCATGACACCCATGCAGATGGACAATACAGTTACAACTGCTGAATCCTACACAAATTCACTCTATAAGCACTTACACGAGTGCATGGATCGTGCTATCCCAAACAGAACCAAGACACTATCTTCCAAAGAAAGGAAGCCAATCTGGTGGCCCCTGCCATAAGCAAACTGTACAACAGAAGGAAGAAACTGTTGCAAAAGAGAGTAAAATCCCATGAGTGGAGGAGTTCCCTGGTCAGCCTCAGTAAGAAGCTGAGAACCCTTATAAGATCCTCCAAAGCTAGCTACGAAAACAAAATCACTGCTAAATCCAAGGACAACCACAAAGCATTCTATAGCTATGTCAAGAATCTAGATGGCAACACCCAGTTCTGCTCTGAGTTACAGCACAAAGGCATGAAAATTACAGAACCAACTGATATTGCCAACATCCTGGCAGATCGGTTCAGTGCTAGTGCTAACTTTAACCCCCTCTCACCCCCACCCATATCTATACAGGAAGAATGCAGAGTCCCTGTAATCACAACTACGTAGGTAAAAGCTGCACTCTCTAAAGCCAAAAACACAGCATCCATGGGACCGGACAACATCCCAGGCTGTGTTTTACATGAACTTCAGAACGAACTGGCTCCCCACTTAAGCACCATGTTCAATAATAGCCTCGCATCAGGCTTTGTGCCCACTGAATGGCGCACAGCAACAATCCCACTCCACAAAGGGGGAGTCACCACTGATCCCGGGAACTATCGACCTATTAGCCTGATGAGCCTGGTCTGCAAGGCCATGGAATGTATCATCATGGAACTCATAAACAAAGACATTGGTAACCTCCAAACTCTGGATCCCACCCAGTTCAGGTTTGTGAAAGGCAGATCATGCCTCCTGAACCTGATCGACTTCTTTGAGGCAGTCACCAAAGCCGTGGATGAGGGTTAGGTGGTTCACACAGCCTATCTTGACCTCGCCAAGGCTTTCAACACCATCCCCCATTCTGGAATTATAGCTAAACTCACTAAACTAAGTGTAAATCCCTATGTCACAAGATGGGTTGCCAACTGGCTCACTGACAGAACCCACACTGTAAAAGTTGCAGACTCCAAATTTGACCTCAAAGCAGTGACAAGTGGAGTACCACAGGGTTCTGTCCTGGGACCTCTCCTGTTTGGTATCTACTTCTCTGAAGTACAGGCTAACACAGAAGGCCTCTGGCTAACAAAGTTTACAGATGACTGCAAACTAGGAGCCATAGTCAAGTCCCCAAATGATGTGGACATCCTACAGAGAGACAGATGCCTGGTGTCAGAGCCATGGCCTCAAGCTCAATGCCAAAAAGTGCAGTGTCATCCCATTTGGTAAAAACTCTGTACCCATGAACTACCACATAGGCAGCAATCTATTTAACACTGAATGTGTGATAAGAGACCTTGGGACCCAGGTGGACAGTAGTCTCTCCTTTGATAGTCACATCGCCACAGTAGTCAGGAAGTCCTTCTACATGGCACACCTCATCATAAAAGGGTTCTCATCTAGGAAAAAAGAGGTCATTGTTCCCCTCTACTCATCATTCATTAGACCCATTATAGAGTACAATGCCCCTTTTGGAATGTACCTCACAAAACATCTGCAGCAGCTGGAAAGGCCACAGAAGTACCTCACAAAGAGGATTACTGGCCTCAAGCAAATGCCCTACACTGACCACCTCAAAAAACTCCAGCTTTACTCTGTAGCATATCGCCTACACTGAGGTGATCTCTGCCTAACATATAAAGCTATGTCAAACCCAGAGCTGTTGGACATGCTACACCTAAAGAAATCCCTCCAAGCTACATGCTCTAGGGACCTAAACCTTGTCACCACAATAAACAGGACATGCTGGAAGGATAGATTACTGTCCCAGATACTTCCTATACTCTGGAACAAGCTACCAATCTATGTCAAGCAAAGTTCTTCATTAGCACTCTTCAAAGAAAGATCTTGATGAGTGGATGGGAAATAGGAAATACACCCCGGGGATCACTTCTATGTCACTGCTGGACAGTGGCACAGGAAAATAACTTTCTTCGGTGGCATAAGCTATGGAACCTTGCTGGCTAGGCTTACGTAGGCTCTTGGGCCGATAGCCTAGTACCTACCTATGAACCTATGTTATAGCAGTTAGTACAAATGCTCAGGTAGCTTTGGGCATGGCTATGATGAATGACACCATGACTGCTCCTTAAAGATACAGCTAATAATAATTGAAAGGTCTGTGTACATATGATGCAGATAATAAAAAATATAAAAATAACTCACTTGTACTGTAATTTACATAACAGCCTTTTTTAATGCTGCAGCACAAAAATATATAGAGTTAAAAAAATCTAACTTTCCTCAGTGTCCTTTCAGTGGTTGGATGGCAAAACTGTGGAAACTGAAGTATGTTACTCAAATGTGCAAATATTTGCAATGCCTATATGTATTACATTATTTTGATAATAGATTTATGTTCTAAAACTTGTTCCACAGAACTAAACATAAAAACAAAAGCAGGAAAAATGTAATTGTTTTTTTTTTATCCAAACAGGAAGGAGAGATGAAATATGCAGGTACACTACATTTTTTGAGCAGAACTTAAAATGGATTATATTTTGCTTGCGGAATTATAAAACTCAATTTAGACTAATAAGTCAGAGAGAGATAGACATTCAGTATAATGTTCAACCACTGGTAGAGAGAGGTCTGGATAAGCTGTTTTATTCTTTTTATGCCATTTATCTATTTTAAAAACATTTATTTCCTTGTGCAAGTTTAAGCTTGTATTTTTGATTAATATTACCAAGTATGGTGCTAAATACTAATTATTTCAAATAAAGTGTTACTTCATTCAGTGTAAAATGCTGTGACTGGTGATTCTTTTTTATTAACATAAGGGTATGAGCACTAGCAGGGTGCAGTATAATTGCTGTCTTTCATCTTTAAAAGATTTATTGCTCAAGTTATTACCAGCATACAAATATTTAACAACTGATTTATTTAAGGGTAAACAGATGTACTATTCTAATGATAAGGAATAATTATGTTTTTGGATATGCTGGTAATTTTTACTGTTGGCAACTTTACCATATAGACAAGGAAGGAGTTGTTGATACTGGACAAATTTAATCAACACATCCTTGAAAACATTGTGTATGCGTAATTGTGTTCAAAATAGTCATGATCAAGTTTCAGTTAATGCTGGCAAGATTTCATTGATGTAATGTGAAGTGAGTTGGACAGGCAGTGATTAGAACTCTGATTTGTAGCTGTTCAGAGTAAACCTTATCTGTATATGGCAGTTTTTGGCTATTATCTGAAGCAGCATTGGACATTTATTGTACACTCATAAAGCCAATCACCACCCTATATTATTTAGTGACAACTGCATGGATTTAAAGCTTGCTTCATCCAGTATAAATTGCCAGTATTTATGCATAAAACAAGATTGTACCTAAGTCCATCATAAACCATTTGACAGCACTAGGGGGGACCATAACATTTTTTGTCATATGTGCTTCTGTAATGCACTGACAAAGTCCCAAAAATAGGGAAAGTTTTTAAATTTGTTGTTATAAACTTAGAAAGTTTCTAGGAGGAGAGAACTTTCAGCTATTGCAGCTGATAGGAGAGATTTCAGAGAAAGTGTACAATTAAGTGTAGTGTAGACTTGTAGAAAATATTTTCAGTTTGTCAATTCTAGAAAGTATTTTAAGCAAAAAAGCATTTGTATCACTCATCCATGTGCAAAAAACATTTTAATTAATAATATATCTCACGAGAAATGCAGATAAGCATACATATAAACCAGTCATTTCTGTTTCAAGCGTAGTCCATGAATGAGATGGGTTGTTGGCTTATAAAAATTATGAAAGAAAAGAAGAACACTGTATATCAAATATACATAGCATTTTAAGCATGTATAAACAATCAATAGATCCTCTTTTATTATGATAATTTAACAAGTCAATTACAAAGAAGCACTAATGCTTTTAATATAAGTGAATATTCATAACAATACCTGTGTAAAAGGCAAATAGGGAATATGTCCTCTTGTGAAATTTTCCGAAATACCTGGCAGCACAGTCATGCAAATATCATGCAATAACCTTTGATTAGTATATAAATGCATTGGTATAATTGCGTGCTTCTTTAAAATGCCATACAATCTTTTCGGTGACTGATATTTTACTGAATGCTACTAATGAAGCTACATTATACTGCCTAGCACAAACAGTTAAAGGTGAACACGACAAACATATCCAGCTGATCTTGGAAGGTGTGCGGAAGGATAACCTGACAATGAATTTTCTTCAGTCTCTTTCAAGGCCTAAAGAGACAATATACATGACACAACTTCTGTAACACTTTTCCCCTAAGTAGCTATTTGACGCTGCCTGCATTTGGCACTGGTATACTGTTTATCTGGTACTAGGACTACTTTGAAATATGTTTGCCAAAACAAGATGACATTACAGGGGAAACAGAATCAATAGATGACCCACAAGGAAACAGCATGTGCCATCCTTTGTGTACTTAGCAGGTGTGCTGGACGCATACTGATGAGCAGATGAAAGTCTAATGCACTGGACTGCAAGCAAACATATGCTTTCCAAGGGCTGACTGTTTAAGTCACTGTACATCAAACAAAGACTGTTTGCCTTTGAGGATAAACCTATGATGACTTGCTGTGTCTCTTTGAACTACTGCAGAGGCCCAGAAACAGAAGCAGTACCTGAATGTGCTTCTAAATCCTCCATGAGATCTAAGGACTTCAAAGAGCTGTACTGCCTGATCCAAAGCAAAAGGCAACAGCTGAAAGGTCTGTATAAAATATTCTGTAATAGTTGGCAGAAAGCACAAACTGACTGCTGTCTTGCTTAGCAATATTTTCTCTCTATTGGATTAACTGTGACATAGTAGGTTATGTCAAAGGTAATGTGTATGAATATTAAAAGTAAATGTGGTGTGAATAATAGATAACATGCATTAGACGCAGAGGCATGCACTCATTTTTATTCCCCATGGTAATTACACTGTCATAAATCTGAAGAATGAAATACATTGTCCTACTCCAGCTGCTTATTAATATTTGTAGAAACTTTACATGTCTGATAAATACTGGGTAGCATTGAAATATTAAAATAAAACTACAAGGCAGAGCTGTGAAAAACCCATACCTGTCCTGTGCTCAGGTGAAATGTAAAATCTGGTAGCAGGACTTTAAATTCAGTAATTAGGATGTGCATTTACTGTAATAATACACAATTCCTCTTATCTTCTTAAATATAATATAAGGCAAGAACAGCTGTAATGATCTTTATTCATAGGCACTGTTTATTTATGTCTGCACGTGAATGTACAAGCGTGGGTGTGTGGGTGTGTGATTCTGTCCGCATATGTATGTGTGTGTGTGTGTGTGTGTGTGTGTGTGTGTGTGTGTGTGTGTGTGTGTGTGTGCACATTTATGTCGGTGTCTGCCTATTAGTGTATCACTCGCACACGGACATACATTTATCTATCTAGTCATTTATGTGTGTGTGTGTGTGTGTGTGTGTGTGTGTGTGTGTGTATATATATATATATATATATATATATATATATATATATATATACATACACAGATAACAATATTGTATATGTACACACATACATACACACTCACACACAAACACATACATATATATATATATATATATATATATATACACACACACACACACACACGCACGCACGCACGCACACACACACACACACATACACACACACATATTACATTCTTAGCTGTGCATGTGCAGTGCCTGTTAGTCTATTTCATATATATATATATATATATATATATATATATATATATATATATATATATACACATATATATATAGAGAGAGAGAGAGATACAGATAAGTTACTAGGTTCTTGGGTAAGTACTAAGATAGCTGATGTTGCAGGCCTTTTTAAGCCTAGCCAATTTCCTTTTTTTGATTGAATTGCTTAGAGATTGGTCTTACCCATTGCATGCTCAATAGGTCAGTAATTATATATTATCTTTAATGAGAATAACTGGGATCATACAACAAATAATTTGAGGGGACCCATGCATGGGTTAAATCATTTAGGAGGTGCCTCTCTCCATTAGTAGTACAGGTGGCAGTCCTGGGGTAAATTTTGTGTTTCCCATCTATAGATCCAAGTTGCACTTGAATACGGACAGGGATGAACTTTGTTTTATTTGGATGGGCAGTTTGTTCCATGTCAGCAGTATCCTCTGTGAGATGTCCTTGTTCCTCCAGACTGTTTTATTTGTGTTGCAGAAGAGGTTTAGATCTCTTCTCCAAGTATTTCTAATGCCATTTGACTTACTGATATGCAACAAATCAGTACTGAGTTGGAAGATGCCTTGTATGCCAGACACAGGTCTCATTTCAGTAGTCTGTAGGATACCGAGTATAGTGACATGGGTTTGAGTCAGTACATGTAAGATATGTTGTTTAGGCCCTGTATCCTTTTAGTAAGGTATCTCTATGGGCATTATAGTCATTGCATGGGCCTGGACGGATACATTTGAAAGGGTGCATTAGATTCAATGATTGGCCTAATGAGGGCTGAGTAAAGGGGGGCAATGCCATTCCTAGACTGAGACACAATACCTTTATTTATAAGCTGGGCAATATAGAAAGACTTTCTTACAAAAATAGTCATATGTTTGTCAAAAGTTAGGCAACTGTCCACATAAGTTTCCAAATACCAAACAAATGGGTTAACTATTAGGGAAATTTTGTCAATGTGGTACTTCCCTGGGTACTTGACTTCCCAAAGGTACAATAAAGCATTTTTTAAAATTTTTTGGCATTTCAAAAAAAAAAAACACCAGGTTGAGTAAGCATAACCTGTCCTTGACAAACCGAAGCTGGGAAGGTTCCAGTGTTTGGATGTTCTCTATATCAAAACAGTGTAAGAAACTTCTCTGTGTGGAAGATTTTCAGTCCATATATTTCTAGTTAATCACTGTATATTAATCAGATCAGACAATAGTAGTAGAAATAGCAAACTTAAACTCGTCTTAAGTCAAAATAAAACAAAAAATAATAATAGAAAATATATAATTGTACAAGCATTACTAAGTATTCGAAAGTAATCCAAGCAAGGCAGGCAGTCTGTTTCCAGGCGAAAATCCTTTAAGTACACAGACAAGGGATCCAAGTAAAACAAAAATAGAGTAATAATTTCCTCACAAGCTTTCTAAATATAAATATATATATATATATATATATATATATATATATATATATATATATATATATATATATATATATATATATATATATACACTTTTTATCAGGCATGGGAGTGGTTTATTGTGCTGTAAAACAAAGTGTTATTGGTACACATATCAAATTCACATCCCTTCCCCCATCAGTGTGACATTCAAGCTGGTTCTGCCCTACTTAGTAGCTGTCATAATAATATATAACCCTTATGTACTTTAAATAAAATTTATAATGATGTGGTACCTCTTATTTAACCAGATTATTAAGTAGATTATTAAGTCTGTAATTTTATCCAAGACAATATACTACATGGCTGGAAATATATCAACCTTAGTTCATTTGGCAATCAAAAAAATATATAAATATATACATATACATTTTGCATGTAAAAATCAATTTCTATTTTCATAACCTATTGTTAACAAAGATCGCTTTCATCCTTCTAGACTTCTTCAGGTCTGTGTACAAGAACCCTATAAACAATCTATAAAAATATATATAATTGTATAATTAGTATTGTTATTACACATCATTTTGAATAAAGTGGAAAAAATAACCAGAAAAAAATAAAAATAAGAAAAAATGTATGTATGATGATGGAAACAAAATATACACTTAAATTTCAACTGATTTAAAATGGTATTTAAAACCAATTTGTAGAATAAAATAAAATAAAATACAATTAGTTATGTAAACAATGTGACAATTTTCTAAGTTCTAGTGCACTTTTAATTGAACAGTAGTAGTTTAGTCCAGGCCTCTAATAGCAGCTATGGAGTCTTTTAAGAAACATACTCAGGGTACACAGGCACAACTGCAAAAGTTAAGCAAGCTCATTAATCTTGTACTGGACTTCAATTTCTTTACTTTCAATGGCAAACATTTCAAACAAAAAACTGATATAGCAATGGGGGGCTGCCATGGCTCCCAGCATAGCTAACATAGCCTTGGGCAAATGGGAGGAGGACTTTGTGTTAAACACAGACTACATGCAGCATATCACATGCTATTTACATTTTATTGATGACATCTTTATTGTGTGGGAAGGTGACACCTTGCAGCTTGGAGCTTTTATCACTTACCTCAATCAAACAACCCCCTTCCTGAAATTTACCTCTTCCCATAGCTGTACTTCAACCACTTTCTTAGACATGCAGATTTCCAGGGACACCAGCAATAACAGAATCACCACTGATCTATTCAGAAAACCAACGAGGGTTAACTTATTACTCCACAGTAAAAGTCCACATCCTACAAAAAACAATTATAATGTAGTGAAAGTTAGTGTAGTGTAGGTTTATAGTGCCTGAATATTTGAACTGTATCTTACTGAAATTGGTACACCTTGTTTGCTATAGCATAGACTAGATCCAGGCCTGCTGAATATAGCTTTGTTTATATGCTTGTTGTTTGTTTGCTTGTTATTTCCCTGGAACGCTAATTCCACAAAATACGCGGCTTCTCAGCGCTTCTGTGGATCACTAGTGATATCTGCATTGCTTACTGTACTTATTTCCTTGTTTCACTTGAAAGAAAGTTACTGTTTGTCGTTTTCGCATTTAAGTTACCTGTAACACATTGCACTTAAGTTACCTGGCACTTGCTCACTAAAGCAATTATATAAGTCAGCACTAAAAATTAAAAGCACTACACCCTCACTCCCCACTGGCCCTGGTTTTCAATTAAGGAATTCCCAATATTATTCTAGCATGTCCAAAGGTCAGTTGTCAATCTCCTCTCCGGTCCAGCTGGTGAATCTGGGAATCTTGAGGCAATGTTACAACTGCCTCATGTACACAGACAACCCTCTCCTCCTCCCAACAAATTCCAACACATGTGAGAGATGCAACCATATAGCCAAACTGGAGGCTAAGCTCTCTCAACTCAGTACTGGCATAACCAGTCAGGAGGAGAAGGAAACCACACTCACTACAATTCCAGTCTCACATAGACCTACCACGACAGCAAACCAAACACATAATCATACAAAAACATACTCAGAGGCTCTAAATAAAGATCTGCCGAAGCAGCAAAGACCTCAAAGCAGACACCCAAGCAGCCGCTACCCCAAAACAAAACACGTGCAACACATATCTCACAAAGCCAGTGTGCCAAACAGTCACAGCCCTTAAGACTAAACAACACACCTGATACACTTGTAATAGGTGACTCTATCATCAGGCACACTGACGTCCCGCTCACCAGGCTGAACAAGGAGAGGGTCACGGTGAGCAGCCTGTCAGGCGCTAGGATCCGCCACATAACACAAGCACTCAGGTCACTCCAAGGCAAGTACAAATATGACTCAGTCATTGTCCATGCTGGTGTGAATGACCTGAGACGTACCTCCCTGGACTACATGAAAAGAGACATAAAGGAGCTCTCCGAGCATGTAGCCCAGGCCGGTATGACCCTGACCTTGAGTAGCATCTTACCCTCACCAAAAATGATGCCACAATATGAAGACAAGATGATCAATTTCAACAATTGGCTTAAGTACTGGTGTCATTCAAAGGGGATCCAATGCCTGTCAGCTTGGGATGATATGCTCGACAAGCCACGATGCTTCGCTAAGGGCGGCTTGCACCTGTCACCCCTGGGCTTTCGGATATTGGCAAAGGCTCTTGCTACCCCCATAGTGCCTTTTTTAGGCAAGGCTCAAAAGACAAACCCACCTCCATAGGTATCACAAGGGATAACAAACTAAGAGTAATGCTACTCAACGCCAGATGTCTAAACCTCAAGATGCATGCACTCGAAACTCTCCTTAGCATGGAGAACATCGATATCTGTGCAGTAACAGAAACCTGGTTCAGGGCTCCTGAGAGCACCCCAGCACTACCAGGTTATACCTCATACCATGCTTTTTGGCCCCAAAACTTGGACCGAACCACAAAAGGAGGGGGAGTATCGATATTCATCAAAGATATCCACACCTCCAGGTTGGTGGCAAAGCACGAAGCATCAGAGACTATCCATGTGCAACTACCAGTGGGTAAAACTGCCTTCCAGTTTATAGCCTGCTACAGACCACCCTCCCAAACCCAGGAACCCCACTCGGCCTTCCTGAGAACACTGGAAAATATGAAGGTCTCTCCAAACACCATTATATTGGACAACTTCAACTACCCAAACATAGACTGGGAGCATTACTCTAGCTCCAGCACCCTAGCCCAAAGGTTCCTAGAATTTATAAACTCAAATGCTATGGAACAACTTGTTACCACTCCCACAAGAGGGGAAAACATACTGGACCTGATCATCACCAACATGGGGACTCTATGCTCCAGACCAGAAGTGTATCCCTCACTGGTAAGATCAGACCATAAACTAATCTCACTGGATATTCACATCCCGACCCCACCCCTGCCCAGAAAACCACAGTGAAAAACTTCTCTAAAGCAAATTTTACACTCCTCAAAACTGAGGTGGAATCCTTCAAAGCCCCGGGCCTGTGGAAAATACGGCCCAGACCGCAGAATCCTTTATAAACGCATTCTATGAACACCTTCAGGAATGCATGGATCATGCAATCCCAAATAAAACCAAGACCCAATCCTCCAAAGGCAGACGTCCTGTCTGGTGGACCCCAGCCATAAACAAACTATACAATAGAAGGAGGAAGCTACTAAATAATAAAGCAAAATCCCAAAAAGGGAAGGCATCACTGATCAGTATTAGCAAAAAACTACGGGCACACATAAAATTGTCTAAGGCCAGCTTCGAGAAAAATTGCACAGGACACTAAGGATAATCACAAGGCTTTCTTTAGTTATGTTAGGAACCTGGGTGGTAATTCCCAGATATGCTCAGAATTAGTCCAAAATGACAAAAAATACACCGAACCCACAGACATTGCCAACTTCCTAGCTGACAGGTTCAGCGCAAACTTCTCCCCTCCCACCAAAAGGACAAATATCTATCCCAGCAGAGTGCTGCCCCTGACATCTCAGATGCTCAGGTAAGAGCCGCCCTCTCCAAAGCAAAAACACAGCATCAATGGGACCAGATGGTGTCCTGGGCTGCCCTACATGAACTCAAAGAAGAGCTAAACCCAAACATAAAACTACTGTTCAATCTCAGCCTTACTACAGGATATGTGCCCAAAGAGTGGCGTACAGCAACAGTGGTCCCTCTCCATAAAGGTGGTGCCTCAACGGATCCTGGAAACTATCGCCCCATAAGCCTGACTAGCTTGGTCTGCAAAGCTATGGAAAGGATCATCATGGACCTCATAAATAAAGATATTGGGGACCTACAAACACTGGATCCTACCCAGTTCGGCTTTGTTAAGGGCAGATCCTGCCTCTTAAACCTGGTTGATTTCTTTGAAACAGTCACCAAGGCCATTGACGAGGGAAGGTGGTCCACACAGCCTACCTGGACCTCGCAAAAGCCTTTGATACAATACCCCACTCGGGCATTATAGATAAGCTCACCAGCTTAAATATAAACCCCTATGTCACTAGATGGATTGCAAACTGGCTCAAGGACAGAACCCACATGGTTAGAATTGCTGGAGCCATGTCAGACTCCAAACCAGTTACAAGTGGTGTCCCACAAGGCTCAGTCCTGGGACCTCTCTTGTTCGGTATATATTTCTCGGAGGTACAGGCCAACATGGAAGGACTGTGGCTGACCAAGTTCGCAGATGACTGCAAACTGGGCCATAATCGACTCTCCAGCCGACACAAGCATCCTCCAAAAGGGCCTCATAGAAACAGACAACTGGTGCCAGAGCCATGGCCTCAAGCTAAATGCCAAAAGTGTATAGTCATCCCTTTGGCAAAACAAAGTGCCCACAAATTACCACATAGGTGGAAATCCATTAAGTACAGAAGAAGTAATTAGGGACCTGGGGACCCAAGTTGATAGCAATCTCTCATTTGACAACCACGTGGCCAAAGTGGTTAGAAAAACATTTTATATAGCCCACCTAATCATGAAGGGATTTACATCTAGATCAGGGAGGTCATCGTGCCTCTTTACTCATCCCTCATCAGGCCCATAATTGAGTACAATGCCCTTTTGGGATGTACCTTACCAGACACCTGCAGCAACTGGAAAGACCCCAAAAGTATCTCACCAAGAGGATCAAAGGGCTCAAACAGATGCCATATGCTGCCCGGTTAAAGAAACTCCAGCTCTACTCAGTGGCATACCGCCTGTTCAGAGGCGATCTGTGCCTGACATATAAAGCCATGTCCAACCCGGAATTAATGGACATGCTGCACCTCAGAAAATCCAAATCCCATCGAGCTACGCTCGAGAGACTTGAACCTCAGCACTGAAATAAATAGGACATGCTGGAGGGACAGATTCATAACCCAGAGGCTCCCTTCACTCTGGAATAAAATCCCAGTCCAGGTTAGGCAGAGTCCCTCATTGACTCTCTTCAAGAGGAATCTTGATGAGTGGATGGGAGATCGTAGGTTTACCCCGGGTATCACTTCTGTGTCACTGTCAGACAGAGGCACAGTATACTAACCTCGAAAAAGGGCATAGCAAAATAAATTTAAAATGGGTGGCAAAAGCCAAACACATTCTGGCTAGGCTTATAAATGCCCTAGGGCAGATGGCCTAGTATGAACCTATGAACCTATGAAGTCCCAAGGCTATAGATTAGCTAGAATTACCGCAGAGATGGAACCATTTTTGAGAAACCTGAACAACTTAGAGAATGATTTTCTAGTGAGAGGCTATAAAAGTCAAATGATAAAAAACATCCTGGAACCCATTATAGAACTGAAAAGGACTGAAGCACCTTCACTCAGCCTCCCCAGTAAAAAAATGTTAAGTAATTCCACAGAGAATAACAAATGCAAAAATAGCTGCATCCTGACATACACTTTGGATTATCACAGTATCAAAAATATTATTGAAGAAAACTGGGACATTGTCACAGGAAGCCCTTTTCTGATTAACATCTTAGGCGAAGCCCCATCATTTGTTTATAGGAAGGCCAGGAACATTAGAAGTTTTGTTGAATTTAAACCTAGACCATATGAGAAAAGCACAAAAAGATGTGAAACTAATTGTACATTTTGTATATTTATACAGCAAGTTGATAGTTTTTATTGCCCTTATTTAAAGAAAATCATTAAAACCAGTGCATGGGGTGACTGTAACACTACAAAAGTAATTTACAGGGCACAGTGCAATGAATGTGATGCATTATATGTGGGCAAGACTGTAAATAAACTCAAGCGTAGGATTTCATGTCATCTGTCAGAAATCTGCTTTGGATGTAAAAATAATGCACTAGCCAAACACTTTTCTCTTCATAAAAGACACACAGGTTTTAAGTTCCAGATCCTGAATCACATAGACATGGGTGATCTTGAAGGAGGCATCCTGAATATTCTGGAGAAACATGAACTCATGTGGCAATTAAAGCTGAACTCTTTTTGGAAGCCTGGACTAAACTACTACTGTTCAATTAAAAGTGCACTGGAACTTATAAAATTGCCACATTGTTTACATAACTAATTGTATTTTATTGTATTTTATTCTACAAATTAGTTTTAAATACCATTTTAAATCAGTTGAAATTTAAGTGTATATTTTCTTTCCATCATTATACATACATTTTTTCTTATTTTTCTTTTTTTCTGGTTATTTTTTCCACTTTATTCAAAATGATGTGTAATAACAATACTAACTAATTATACAATTATATATATATATTTTATAGATTGTTTTTAGGGTTCTTGTACACAGACCTGAAGAAGTCTAGAAGGACGAAAGCGATATTTGTTAACAATAGATTATGAAAATAGAAATTGATTTTTACATGCAAAATGTATATGTATATACTTATATATATTTTTGATTGCCAAATGAATTAAGGTTGATATATTTTCAGCCATGTAGTATATTGCCTTAGATAAAATCACAGACTTAATAATCTGGTTAAATAAGAGGTACCACATCATTATAAATTTTATTTAAAGTACATAAGGGTTATATATTATTATGACAGCTACTAAGTAGGGCAGGACCAGCTCGAATGTCACACTGATGGGGGAAGGGATGTGAATTTAAAATGTGTACCAATAACACTTTGTTTTACAGCATAATAAACCACTTCCATGCCTGATAAAAAGTATATATATATTTAGAAAGCTTGTGAGGAAATTATTACTCTATTTTTGTTTTACTTGGATCGCTTTTTCTGTACTTAAAGGATTTTCAACTGGAAAAAGACTGCCTGCCTTGCTTGGATTACTTTTGAATACTTAGTAAAGCTGTACAATTATATATTTTCTATTATTATTTTTTGTTTTGTTTTGACTTGAGACGAGTTTAAGTTTGCTACTTCTACTACTATTGTCTGATCTGATTAATATACAGTGATTAACTAGAAATATATGGACTGAAAATCTTCCACACAGAGAAGTTTCTTACACTGTTTTGTTTTTGGACTCACTACACTTTAGTGGGTTGTTTTGAGACTTTGGGGATATCACGGAGATTACTTGTTTGATGTTCTCTATATCGTGACTGATTTGTTCCATAAGTCTTTCTATGATTTTGTATATGAGGTTGGTCAGACTTAAAGGTCTGTGGAAGGTCTTCCTTTATGCCGGGCAAAGACTGTAGCTGTTCTTCATTTGCTTGGTACAAGACCTGTATAGAGGATGATATTGAGCAGTGTTGTTAGGGGTGTGGCTAAATCATGCTTCCTGCTATTTAAGATGCATCCAGGATTATTGTCAGGACCCAACAATGCAATATTTTTAGATTTTGATAGCAATTTTAGGATTTGGTCGTGTAATATCTGGGGTGAGACAATTTCAGATATATCTTGAGGGACAGATGGAGTGGAAATAGAGGTAAAGTAAGAGCTAAATTTATCAGCCAGTAGACTCACTAGTCACGGTGTAGGTAACATCATTCACAATCTGCTTAGTGCATTGCTGCATTGTGGTTTTGAGATTAAGAACAAAACAAAAATGCTTTCTGATTGTTTTTAGCTTGAGTAAGCATTTTAGCGTTTTGGTGGATTTTATTACTGTCCTGAGTTGTTTGTTTATTTCAGTGACAAGGGCTATAACATTTTAGGACATACTTCTCATATGTCCACATTTTTGCAGAATGTCCAGATTTTTTTGCCTTGAATTTTTGGTCTGTCCCTTGTAAAATTTGTTGTTTTCTGGCAAATTACTGAAGATTGAATTCACTAAATAATGACATACATTTGAGTTTCAAACTTCATATCCTTCATAAAATGAATACTAACACAAATTATGCTATTCTAGAAACTTTATAAGTTTATTAGAGCAATATTTAAAATCTGTCTCTTATTTTTGAGCCTTTGTTCCCCCATTATTTTAGGCTCTGCCAGATTTCTTGTGCTAAGAGGTTGAGAGGTATGTATCGAGGAATCACTCTTCTTACTCTTAGTCAGAATTCTTTTCCTTTTATTTTCAAGCTTGTTGCTGTTATGTAAACATAGGATCCTACTTACTTGAATTGAGTGGCTTGTAGTGAGAGCTGATGGAACAAGGAATGATGAGACATATGTGGTAACATGATCAGACTTAACATTTTTTGTTTTGCATATCTTTTTAGTTCAGCACCTTGATATATGTACTCCAGGTACTGTAGTTTCTCATCCCTGGAAACACCTCTCAGTTAAGTACAGACAAGTACTTTTGTAACAACATTTATAAAAGTACAAAGTAAAGATATAGTTCTACAAGTTATGATACTTCACAAGTTCCTCAATGGCTAATGATGTACTAATGAGAAAACCAGGGCACTGATCATGTAAATAGATATTTTTTATAACTTAGATGATGGAACATATGTGATGAAGTCCTTCAGCTGCCATCCCAAGGAGTGTTAAAACTGCACACAGTTTACTCAGTTAAGAGTCAGAAGCTGTTAAGAACAGAGGTGCCCCTGCATAAATACAACCAATTGTAAATCACACAGAACAGTATGAGGGACAAGTGATAACACCAACCTGCATTTCCAAGTATGAATTCTAGAGAAATGGAGTTCATGCTTTCATTGCCTACATTTTAGTAAGGCCTAATTGAGAGCATCACATGCAGCTTCAGAGACTATTTAAGATGTCCAAATATGTATTATAAACAAATGGAGGTCATGTTTTCATTATGTACCTTTTGGTAAGACTTAACTGAGAGCATCAGATGCAGTTTCAGAGACTATTTAAGATATCCAAGTATGAATTCTAGTGAAATGGAGTTCATGCTTTCATTATGTACATTTTTGGTATGGCCTTATTTAGAACATCAGATGCAGTAATGGTGATGAAGACTAGGCTAGAGACAAGATAAGAATGCTGGGTGCCTTCCTGATAATGTGTCTTGGAAGGACAGGGAACATAACCTTACAACTATGGAAATAGTTGTATCAGTAAGGAAGCTTGACAACAATGTCAAGGCATAGCTAAGAATGAGCCAAAAGCAGCCCTAAAGAATTTCTTCAAAAGGCAGATGACATTAGGTAAATTATAAGGTAACATTATTTAAAGTGTTAACTGTCTGTGATATTGCTGCCACTGCAATATACTGTAGCAATGGTTTCAGCATACAGACTTTTACAAACTCAGCATCCTTACTTCATTACTAGCTGGGAACCCTGGAAACAGGCAAGCACATGTTGACATGATGAGCTGCATCTGCTATGAAGAGTCTGAGGCAGCAGGGTAACTGTTTGATTACCACATATTTGGGGGGGGGGTACAGAAATGCAGAAATTCAGCACCAAAGTACTGAGTGACACCAAAAGAGATTATTTCATATCCTGTGCTGGTGGGATAAAGCTCCACCTACAACTGAGTTCAAGGAGCGGCTCAGGAGCTTGATAGGTCAGGCAGGGATGATGGGCATACCAGTCCTGGGTGAGGGGCAGACTGTTTCTCATGTGGCTTATGACATAGCTCCTTTGGATAGTGGAGGCTTTACAGGCAGTAAGGTCACATTGGGAGGAAGTGAGCATGGCTGCCTTAGCCAGTGAACTTACTCCTTGTTATTGCATGTGGCAAAGTGTGCATTTGTGGACTAAGTGGGTGTAGTTGGCACTTGCTGTGATGCAAGTACATATGTGACTACCAGTTGTGGCAGTTAGTTTCATAACTGAAAACATGCTATCATTACTGGATACAGATGAGAGCACAAACCACCCCAATGGCTGCCTAGATGATGGGCCCTTAGATGTTTGATGGCCAGAAGGCATAGCAAAATGATATAAAAGACAAGTTTGTGGTTTCTACCAGTGATAAAAAGGGATCAGATTCCTTTAAAATGTGAATAAAAGCATACCCAATATCAGCATAAATAAGTGGCATAAATAAGGCAAACAAGGCAAGACAAAAGGACAACTGAAGAAAAAACTGAGCCACTGACCACAGTTTAGGCAAACGATGCCACATTAAGTGTCTTAAATGTAAGAACACTGTTTTGATACTTATTCAGAGGCAGGTTCATTCAAGTAATGAAGTTGCAGCACAGGACACAGACAAGGCACAAACAGATGTCCTCTGCATGATAAGGAAACATTAAGGAAGAGGTATACTGTGCCCTACATATGACCAAAGAAGGAAGGATACTGTGGATTGGGCCGGATGCTAAGTGAAGCACATTGTCTGTGCCTGCATCTAAGCCAAGGCCCATTAATGATGACCTACAAGGGACTGCCTCAGACAGAGAACACTGAATCTTCTTATAAAACTACACATTTGCACTTACTGTTCTTAAATGATAGTCATAGCACAGACCTGGAAGAAACAAGGCTCAGCAATCAATGTTGTTAGTAATGGACTTAACTACAGAGATAGGCTATACAAAAGTGAGGGTTTTAGTCTTCAAGAGGGCACACTGTAACACAAGAAGGCTTTAGTGCTAACACTCATGAAAGTAATGTGACAGAGCAGTGGACATTTATGAGATGTACAATCAGAGAAGAAACATGCCTTTGTCCATTACAGTCATGACAGTCAAAGTGAAAAATTATGTTATGTTATTTTTAAATTAGGTGGCATTAGAGTTTAAGGAAAATGTCAAAGGAAAAAACTTCAAAGACCAATACACGTAAGGTTCAGTTAAGGCACTTTAATTTACTTGCAGCAAGGAGACAAAAGCATGCAAATACAAGGATTTGTCTAACTACTAACAGGAAGTATGTTCATTCTTATACTGTTTTACAAGACATGGCCTTCTAAGCTGATGTAATCAAACACAACTTTCAGTATTGTTCTACAGCAGATCTTACCTCAGATTTTCTGCTGACATGACTAGATTTGTGAGAAACTTTTCAGAAAAACAACCTGGCCTTGGTGACTATTAATGCGTTTACAAGCGTCTATTGTGCAGTGTTACTTTTCAAGGTACTTTTCTAATACAGATGCAAGCAAATGCTGATTGCAGTTCATATTTTCAAGCAGGCTTTGTACTAATTATCTGTAACCTCTACAGCTGTGTATTATCTCATGGCACAGCAGAACTTCTTGTCTAAGTTTCATACAAGTAGTATTGTTCTATTCATTATTTTCCTAATGCAAGCAGAAATCACCTGCTTCTCAGTAAATTTCCAAGGCACAAGCAAGATTTTAGCTAACAGTACAAGGTCAGAATGCAACTGCAGTTTGTACAGATTTATGCAGTATGAAATAGAATAAATGTGTTAACTCTTTTTCAAGCTTCTAAATGCACTAAGCATATTGCTAATACACACATTAATACATATTTTTCTAACATTTCCCCCCTATTAATACTTTTATTCTACTTTCAAAATAAGCATAAATAGTTTGTTTTCTTCTCCTAACCTCTTCCACTCAAGATTTGCAGTTAAGAGAGTCATTCAGTTTAGACTTATGAAAGCATTTTTAGTCTTTTAACAGTTCTTCAAACTCAGTACTTTGATATAAGGTTTCAGAAACTGACATGTCTATAAAGTCTTTGATCAGTCTTTTCATGCAGGGGATACCACAACAAACACATACTCCCAGTAGGAGCATACCTACACAAATGGCAATCAGGATGTTCATTAGGATGGTACCCCACCCCCAAACCATTTCTGGAAAAAGTCCATCAGTGGGTTTGGGCCTGGTTTGGTCATAGCCGACATTTGCTGAATTACCTCAAGATGATTGTCTATCTCATGTTTATGGTCAGGAATATACAAACAGCATTCTTCTTGGATTAAAGTGCACATACCACCTCTCGCCACTAGGGTGAAGTTGAGAGCCATGCGGTTTTGGAGCACTACAGTTCTCATAGCATTCAGTTCATCAGTCACCAATTTGAGATCAGAAAAAGTTGCGTTGCTCATTACTTCGAGAAGTTTTGACAGTTTTCTCAGCTCCCAGATCGATTTCACTGCTCCATATGCTAGTATGCGATATAACGCTATCACTCAAGTCCATGTGTGTCAGTCCTTTGCTAAAGAGTAATAGTCTTTCCAACGCACATCAATTTGTCTCACTAGATTTACAGGTTTCTTGATGACTTCTCGGACATTTCAAATTTTCCCATGAGGCAAAACTGCAGTGTGTCCTATGGCCGGAACCAGGTAACCCAAAAAACATCTGCCAGACCAATTCTCAGGTAACCATTTGTATGCCTTTCTACCACACACAAAATAACAATCCTCTACTTTAGTAGTAACCTTGCTATGAATACACACTCGCCCTGCATGAAACATTTTTCTATCAACTATAGACAGCTGTTTATAAAGAACATAATTATGTTTTAATTCATCAAGTGTTTTGTGCATCAATCCAAGAAATGAATCATAGTTTGTATTACAATAAAGATCTACTTTGTTACCTTTAGTGTAACATCTATAAGGAACAGTCACATTGCAATTGCTTCAACCCACCTGAACAGTATCATTTTTATAAAAACACACAGTTCCCTTTTGTGGAACATACAAGTGCAATGCTATTTAACTTGTGCTGTAATGGTTGAGGTATCATAAATCAAGTTCTCCCAGGTCTCATTGACCCCTAGGGGGACTGTAGTCATTAACAACCACCCGTATGCTGTCGGCAAAGCTGTGCAAATCCAGCAATTTGAAACATTGAAAGTCTCAGCATACACATATTTAATTGCCTGGTAAGTGTTAAAGTTTGGATGCCAGTTTATGAGTAACGCTTCACGTTTATTCAGTTCAGTCTGTGTGGCTGGGAAAAGAAAAGGTCACAATAAAAAGATTATTGTCACAAATACAGTTAACAGGATGATTATGCAATACTTCTGAGGAAAGGGTTGTTCTGCATTCCTGTTTCTTCTGGACTCTATCATTTTTGCTCTTGGCATGTAACAAGATTTTTGTCCAGTTTAAAGTTTTTAACTAATTTACAGTGCTTCAGGTGGATCCAAGAGGCACGCTCCATGATTTTGACTGCAGTGGGTGTTGACAAAAGCACTTGATATGGACCTTCCCACTTCGGAGATGCCCAATTCTTCTTTTCGACCACCTTCAGCCAGATCCACCCTCCAGGGGACACTGCCACTTCTAACGATCTGGTTCGTTCTTTATCTGAAACAGAATTTAACTGCAACAAATGTTTAGAATTTAACAAATTATGCATATACTCTGCTAATGTACTGTCAGCTTCCTGGTCTGTGGGCATGAGAGATTTCCACTGTGATATATAGTAAGCCCTTCCAAAGAGCTTTTCGAAAGGAGTCAATCCTTTTGCATTTGGAACAGTTCTCATGCTCAACAGTGCCAGAGGCAGACAGTACATCCAGTTTCTCTGCGTTTCTGCTACTAATTTTCTTAGCTTGCTCTTAACAATCCCATTATGCCTCTCTACTAGCCCTGCTGATTGAGGGTGATACGCACAATGATTTTTTTAAAGAAATTCCGAAATATCTACTTAGCTGTTGTATGGTCTGGTTCATGAAGTGCGTGCCATTGTCACTTTAGATCCTTTCCGGAATGCCGAATCTAGGGATGATTTCTTTGACAAGTACTTTGGCCACCGTTGTAACATCTGGATTTTTAGTCGGAAAGGCTTCCACCCATCTGGAAAACATATCTACAATGACAAGACAATACTTCTTATTTTCACATTTATTCAACTCTATGAAATCCATAAAGATAGTATAAAACGGATACGGTGGTATAGGGAAACTCCCTTGCTTGGGCTTTAACGCCCCTTGTGCATGATGTTTATTACAAACGTGGCATACCGCGCAGAATGTTTTAGAGTAATTTGAGAAGCCATATGTCGTGAGCACTCGGTTCACCAGCTGTACCATCCCCCCTGTTGAGTCATGGCTCTGCCCATGGCTCAACAAAGCTGCATATCAAAACAAATTAGATGGCAATATCGGTTTCCTTTCTTTAGAGCTGTACAGCGCCTTTTCAAGAATTGCTCCTTGTTTTACCCATCTTTGTTTTTCAACTTTCGTAGTAAGTGTCTGCATTGCCTTTAACATTTCTAAGTCTAAAATCTCAGAGGGTTGTAATTCCTCATTCAAAAGAAATGCTTCTGAAGCTGCTTGCTTTGCAGCTGTATCAGATCTTGCATTACCTTTTGAAATCCTGTCCTGCTGCTTGGTATGAGCTGTGCATTTACAAATAGCTACTTTCTGAGCTAACTGAATAGATTCTAAAAGATCTAAAATAAACTGTGCATGATTGATTGGTTTGCCAGTAGATGTTACCATTCCTCAATTTTTCCACTGTTCTGCAAAAACATGTACAGAAAAAGCATACTGGCTGTCAGTAAAAATGTTCACACATTTACTCTTTGCTAAGGTAAACTGTGTGGTAAAGATTTCACTTCTATAATGTCTGTGTCAGAAACTACTGCATATCCTACTAGGTTCTGCCCTGCAGGACCCCTTTTGCATGAGCTGTCCACGTAGTATGTCACCTCGGCATCATCCAAGGGAGCATCCATAAGATCTTTTCTAGGCAGTGTCTTTTGCTCAATCACCTGCAGGCAGCTGTGTGGTGTGCCATCTGCAGGGGTTGGGAGCAAGGTAGAAGGGTTCAAAGTTGTACATCGTTCGACTGTCATATGAGGTTGGCTCAACAATATACTCATACAGGAAAGATGCCAAGCAGGGGAAAGATATGCTACCTTTTCTTGCAGTAAAATAATCATGACTGCATGAGGCACTCTCAATGTGAGAGGGTGGAACAACACTACTGAGGCCGAAGCCTGTACTGCCATTGCAGCTGCAACTACTGCTTGTACACAGTGAGGTAAAGACCATGCCACTGGGTCCAGTTGTGATGAATAATAAGCAATAGGGCATTGTTTGTCTCCATGCTGCTGTATTAATACTGATGTCATATAACCTTGCTTATAGTCTACAGTTTGGAAAAAACGTTTATGATAGTTTGGTAATCCCAAAACTAATGAGGACGCTATTAACTGTTTCAGTTTGCAGAAAGCAGATTCTGCTTCTGGTGTCCATTGTAACAAGTCCTGTGCTGCCATAGGCTTTTTATAAATCAGGTTAGTCAACGGTGCAGATTCCAAAGCATAGTTTGGAATCCAACTCCGACAAAAATTAGTCGTACCCAGGAAGGACATCATTTCCTTCTTGGTAGCGGGTTTTGGTGCTTGCAAAATCGCTATTTTTCTGTCCTCATCTAATGTCTTACCTTCCTTGGATATTACATATCCTAGGTATTTAACTTGTTTTTTCCAAAGCTGCAGTTTATTTTTGTTTACTTTATGTCCTTCAGTGGCTAAAAATTGTAATAGCGCTATGGTATCTTCTTTACAATCTTGCTGGGTGAGGGACGCCAGCAGGATATCATCAACATAAAGCAAAATCTGACTACCTCTCAGTGGGGTAAACCCCGCCAAGTTGCTTGCCATTTCTTGTGAGAATATTGTTGGACTTTCACAATACCCCTGTGGTAGTCACGTATATGTATACCTTTTCCCCTGAAATGTGAATGCAAACCAATGCTGACTGTCAGGGTGTATCGGTATCGAAAAGAATGCATTGCTGATATCTACCACAGAAAAATATTTCTGTTGAGGTTTTAAATCATTCAACAGGGTTTGTGGGTCTGGCACCGTAGGTGCCCTTGGTATTACTGTGTCATTTACAGCTTGTAAATCTTGGACCATACGCCACTCTCCATTCGCTTTCTTAACAGGAAATAAGGGTGTGTTACATGGTGAATCAGGAGATTCCAGCAGCACCTCTTCCTTAAGTAAAGCTGCTATAATAGGTTTGATTCCTACCTCTGCATCTTTTCTTAAGGGATACTGTCTCTTTTGTGGTCTAAATGCTGACTTTGGCGTAATAGTAACTGGTCCCGCTGTATGAATAAGTCCTCCATCTGATTTTCCTGTTGACCAGAGAGTTTCTGGTATATTCTGTAAGGCATTCTCTTCCTCCTTCAATAGGAGTGCTAATCAGCTGTCCTTGCTAGACTGCAAGTGTACAGCTGGGTGGGTCTGAGTTATCCAATTCAGCTTCTGCACTTGTATTCCTTGTTCTGACAGTTCTAACTCTGTCTGTTTTTCCCATCTCGTGACTTTTTCTCCTAAGTCTACCCATTTTACATTCTTGTCCTTAGTTAAGCTAACATGTGGTAATCGGTTAGATCTATAGAGTGCAAAGAACTCCTGGGGCAATGAACAGCTGGCTACACTGTTCCCTTCTGTGTCCCAGTACAGATTACATAATATTAATCTGTTTGCATGATTTCTAAACAATTCTTGCTCATATTCCTTATCAGGTCCTGGTGTGTTACAATAATACAGAGTACAGTGCAACAAATGCTGTTTATCAATGTCAAGGGAGGGGAACTTGCTGATGGCTATGTTCATCAACTCTTCGGTCACTGCCCTTGGACCAGTCGTAACCAAGACCTGGCTGTACCAATAAAACATTTCACCCTCTGGTTGCACTGCAAAGGTATCAATTTGTCGCTGTGCTTCCATACCCTGCATAGTCGGAACTACTGCTATACCAAATAGCTGCATAAGGTCTCTGCCCAAGAGGTTTACTGGGCATTTTGCAGATACAACAATTTTACTTTTCTGGGTCAGTCCTGAAACAGGATCAGTTATCACAATATTATGGGAGAGGGGCCCCTGATACAGCTGTCCATTAGCTGCTTTCACTAATATGTAATCAGGTGACTCTGAATTCTGTGGCAGTTTGGAGGGATGTACCAGGGTCCGTGATGCCCCTGAGTCACACAAGAATCTGACTTCCCTCCCTTCTACCAGGAGTGTAACTTCTGGTTTCATGTCTGCTAAATAGAGCTCTAAGCTCAATAAAGCCAAATCCAATATTTCATTTTCTTCACTATCCGTGACTTCTTGCACTTCCTCTATTTCTTCTGTCACATTCTCTAATCCCTCTCACATACTCATTTGTCATTTCTCCGCTATCCCCTTCTAGTGATTCCTGACTACCATATAGTCAGTCCTCACCCTCCTTATCTTCCGTGATTGTCTTCTTGTTTTTCTTGCAATCCCTTGCCAAGTGTCCTTTCTTACCGCATTTAAAACATTCACCCCTTTTCTTTCGCCCTTCAAAGTCCTCTGATCGTTGATCAGATTGTTTGTTTCCCTGGGCATATTTCTTGCCCTTTTTCCCAGATTGTACTACATATACTTCTGCTCCATCTTCTACAAAAAATACTTGGGCTTTCTTTTTCTATTTGCTATTAAAATGCCTTTCGGCATGTCTAGCATATTCAAGCAATGACTGTAACCTGCTTGTACGATGATCTACCATGTGTTTTGTAATAAAGCTGCTTATAGGTGCAATACTCCCTTTCAGAAATGCATTCTTTAACTGCTGCTTGTATGGGGAATCATGTGTCTGATCTTCAGGAACCTGCATTCCACAATGGTTATTAAAACATTCTAATAGTTTGGCATAATATCAGTCAATAGCTTCACCTTCCTGTTGGATACATTGATTAATGCAAGTCCAGTCTGCCCTAGGCTTCCATTTTTCAGAGATTCGGTCTGTGAGACCTTTCATTCTAGTGTCTAACTCTGCTCTGCTATGTGGGAGGGGCCTGAGCGCAATATCACGGGGATTCCAGTCGCCACTAATCATGTGCCAATCTGGTCCCACAATTTGTCTGACTACTTTTTCTACCTCTTCTCTGTTTAAATTATAACTCAGCCTCATTCCTTGCAAATCTTCTAAGAACTTTCTAAAATTAACTTTTGGATGGGGAATTCCCTCAGTGGCTTTCCGGATGTCTTCCGGAGTCCAGGGTCTATACACGAGAATAGTTGGGTACTGACCTTCTTGCCCTGCCTGAGGATTAGGTACTTCTATAAGTGGGCATATTTCTTCCTCACTCATAGATTGTGAATTTCTACCCATTTGATACAACTCAATGTCCCCTTTTGAATTTCCTGCCCGTGTTTGAGACCTGGTCTCGATGGGATCTCTAATAAACGGTTTTGCTTTTGTAGTGTCTCTACTTACAGTGACAGCAGGATATTGTGGGGGTGGACTAACTTGTTCACTTGCCTCATATTCTGTTAAAGGAGGCAGAGGGGCTGACGCTATTACTAAGTTATTGTCCTCTTTATCTAAAAACATTGCTTTTGAATTATTACTCTTTTGTTCCCTTCGGTTTACTTCCTCAATCCACCTATGTGCCTGAGGAATTCCTAATTGACGTTGTTTTTTTACCCAACCTCTAGAATCGGTTTTAAGCTGTTTGACAAGTTTGACAAGTGAGGATTTTTCTAGTTTACCATCAAATTCATACTTATTAACCCATTTTGAGTAGTATTTAATATTATCAGCATGCTGTGACTGCATGTATTTTGTGTCTTCGGTTAACGGCGGATTTTGGGAGCTTTTTGTACAATTATTACCCATTTTGTTTTACCCTTTTAATCGTTACGTAACACCTTATTGTTAACGTGGTACCACGGATGTTTTTATAGTCTCTTCAGAATGACTTCCTACCTGCTCTGTTTCCCTGATCTATGACAAGACAGTAATCTTTCTGTCTCTGACTTATAAATAAAGTCTCTAACAGAACAAATACAAATCTAGTCCCTGATCTAAAACAGAAAAAGAAGATAGATTCACCTTACCTGAGCCTTCATGATTGATCACCTGGTTCGAGTAAACCCGTCCTTCAGTCGCAGATCAGAACGTGGCTGGCCTCTTTTGTACGATAATTCAGTCGGAGGACTTTTCAAATAAGAAGAACCAATGTGGTTTCTTCCCCGTACAGTTTCAAGCCACCTGGCCTGTCTAATCTGAGGCAAAGTGAAGGTTTCCAGTCCAAAGGACCAATCTGTCAAAGGAAAAAACTTCAAAGACCAATACACGTAAGGTTCAGTTAAGGCACTTTAATTTACTTGCAGCAAGGAGACAAAAGCATGCAAATACAAGGATGTGTCTAACAACTAAGGAAGTATGTTCATTCTTATACTGTTTTACAAGACATGGCCTTCTAAGCTGATGTAATCAAACACAACTTTCAGTATTGTTCTACAGCAGATCTTACTTCAGATTTTCTGCTGATATGACTAGATTTGTGAGAAACTTTTCAGAAAAACTACCTGGCCTTGGTGACTACTAATCCGTTTACAAGCGTCTATTGTGCAGTGTTACTTTTCAAGGTACTTTTCTAATAAAGATACAAGCAAATGCTGATTGCAGTTCATATTTTCAAGCAGGCTTTGTACTAATTATCTGTAACCTCTACAGCTGTGTATTATCTCATGGCACAGCAGAACTTCTTGTCTAAGTTTCATACAAGTAGTATTGTTCTATTCATTATTTTCCTAACGCAAGCAGAAATCACCTGCTTCTCAGTAAATTTCCAAGGCACAAGCAAGATTTTAGCTAACAGTACAAGGTCAGAAAGCAACTGCAGTTTGTACAGATTTATGCAGTATGAAATAGAATAAATGTGTTAACTCTTTTTCAAGCTTCTAAATGCACTAAGCATATTGCTAATACACACATTAATACATATTTTTCTAACAGAAAACATAAAGCATTTAATGGATTCAGTTAAAATAAAATAAAATGAAATAAAAACAGAAGGAGAAAGAGAAACACAAAGAAATGCCAATCAAAAAAAATCAAAACTGAAAAATCAGAAAAAGACCCACACTAATGAAAATATAGGCAGTCCTGCCAGAAAGTGATATAAAACATTTTACAGATACACATGGCATCAAACAGAGACAAAAGAAATGCTGATAAATGTTACAATGGATGGCAAAGGGGAAAACTGAAGAACATGGTCTATTAAAGGAATACTAACAGAAGAAAGGTAAATGTGTGTTTCCTTTAGTTTCACATTTTGCATTATACTGTGCTGTAATTTCCTTTCCCTTGCACCTTTGCCTATTCCTCTGTCTTATAGGTATGCTTGAAATCACTCATGGTCTCATACTTTTTGATTCCTGTCCCTGAACACTATTTTTTCTGTAAAAAGCACCTTTCCATATCTACAGTGAAGTTTATGTTTTCATTCTTGCAGCTATCTCCCCTTTCTCTATACCTATGTTTCTTCTTTATATTTATATCTTCATACTGCTTCATCATAACCTTATGCATTCATTATCATCTCGCCTCTCTACCTCCTCCTCACTGTGGTGAAATAATTTACTTTCTTCAGGCTCCTTTCATTTCTCTCATCTTCAACCCTCTTTTCTCACTGACTGCCTTGTGTTATCCTTCCTTGTGAAAGGGCACTGCACCAGTACAGAGTATTACAGCTACAAATATGCTATATAGTGGTAGACAAACATCTCTACATCCTGATCGCAAACTACGTACTGTGTGTCCTAGCATCTAACTACATCCTGAGCACACACTACTTATTGCGTGTCATATAAACTACATTCTGAGCACATACTACTTACTCTGTGCCCTAGTATCTAACTACATTCTGAGCACACACTACTTATTGTGTGTCCTAGTATCTAACTACATACTGAGCACACACTACTTACTGTGTGTCTTACTAACTACATCCTGAGCACACACTACTTACTCTGTGCCCTAGTATCTAACTACATCCTGAGTACACACTACTTACTGTGTGTCCTAGTATCTAACTACATCCTGAGCACACACTACTTAGTCTGTGTCCTAACTACATCCTGAGCACACACAACTTTTTCTGTGTCCTAGTATCTAACTACATCCTGAGCACACACCACTTA